>NW_018164953.1:640886-667174 GCF_001263595.1 Phalaenopsis equestris | reverse complement strand
AGAGCACCCCCCCCCCCCCCCCCCCCTCCCACGTTACCCTAGTATTATATATATGTTATTTGTTGTATTTACATCATGTTTTGATTGGTTTTTCTGTCAGGGTAGACTTAAGAGTCCTGATTTTACCTTCTAGTGTTTTATTTGAATATGGTTGGTGCTCAGCTTATATCTTATCCGAGGTTCTGACTATCCTCGATTCTCTCGATCCGCCGCAACCTTACCTCTACTGTTGTCGTTGTCGCCATCACCGTTGTAGCCATCCATTTCACCAAAGACAACTGTCTTGCTGTCTCCTACAGTCTCAAACTCTCTCCTTCCATTTCAACCGCAAATCTCCTCTGTTACCCTACCTGCCAGTCTCATGTCTCCCTACCTCTTCCCCAATTGTAGTTCAACCACAACCCTTTTCCCTTCCCCGCAGTCTAGTCACCAACTTCCCATCTCCTTCTAGATCTTCCAGCTGCATGTCATACGTGTTGTCCAACCAGAACTTCCCTTCTGCAATCTACAATAGCCCATTTTTCTTGCCTACCGACCACAACCTTCACCCCTCCTCCAACCTACCATAGCCACAAAGCACCTATCTGTTTTGCATAGCCGCTTGCCAACCCTTTGGGATACATTCCAAGTGGTGTTTGTGTCATGTTATTGTTATCTAAATTTTTTATATTTAGTTTTAATCGCTTATTTGTTTTTTAGTAATAATATTTGCTTTTTTATTGTTAAGTTGGGTTAATTCTGGTATAATTTGGTATCAGAGCTAGTTTAACCTTAGTTCTATCCTAGTGTTCCTAGCATCCACCACTGCCCGAGCTTACCTCCACCCAAAAATTTTCTTTTTAACCATGTATCACCGGTACACACCTTCCACCTTCCACCATCAACTCTAAATCCTAATCATGTAGCCGCGGATGTAATTGCCAGAGCCTGACCAGAAGGTCACTCTGGAAGATTGATGTGTGTAAAATTTGTGAATTGTTTTCTATATTTTTCTGCATTGTTTTATTATTTGTATCCTATTTGTGCTTTTGCAGTTATTTGTGTGTGTAATTACATGTTCTAGGTATTAATGAGTGCTTAATGATGCATTAATCATGCATAAGAGTTAACACAGGGAGGCACCCTAATTTCATTTCAAAGATGGCACATAGGTGCTTCACCTCGGATTTTCACGCCACTCCAACCCGTGGAGGCAACACCAAGGCGCCATCTACTTTATGAGGCACCAGGGTGCCACACAAGAAACAAAGCTTCCTCCCTTATGCGTGTCAAGCAGAGCAACCCGAGCAAACAACATCCTTGCACCATCTGTGAGCAACTTGGAGCGTTACCAGATAAGAAACAATAGGACGGCAAGGAATCAGACACTCCAAGGAGGAACTTCGATGCCAACCAACCGACATAAAGAGTTAGAGTGATTTGTTGTCCTCTTAGCATTCCGTGGTTACAAAAGAAGGTTTTCAAAGGCAAAGTGGTGCTCTCCATGTGGTGCAAAGATCGGAAAACTCTTTGAGAGTGTGTGAGGTCTGAGAGGACTCTGAGGTTGAGGGTGAGTGTGAGAAAAGTTGTAGGGAGATTTTGAGATAATATCTCTGTAATTTTTGGCGTTCTTCACTTTTCTTAGCGGGAGGAGGGGAGACTGGAGTGGCACTTCAAGTCGTACTTTTTCTAATTCTTTCATTCTAACTCTTGTACTATGTTTTGCTTAAATTGAAAAATTATCATTATGTGAAGTTTGATTATGTTAATCAATTGTCATCTTAAAGCCCTCAATTTTCTGCCAATTAAGCTCAATGTTTTACTTCAACACTATTCCTTGCCATCACATTCTATCTCTTACTTCGCAATGTAGCCAAATTTTCCTAGACTTAGTACAACATCCAAATATTGATTTCTTGTCAACAATTGAGCCCGCCCAATATACATTAGTGTATGCTTCTATGTTATGTTGTATGATCTTCTAAAAAAGTACTTACCTGATGTACTTGTTAGGTATCTAAGAATTTTGTTAACTTCTTTAAAGTATTTCTTAGTTGGTAAAAGCATAAATTAACTTACCAAACTTATAGAAAGACAATTTATGGTTGTGTATGTGATAAGTATATCAACTTTTATATCAATTTTTGATATGTATTCACTAGGTCGTCTCCTTTATCATCTCGAAGTTTCTGATTGCGATAAATTAAAGTGTCTGTAGGCCTACAACCATTCATCCTTGTTTCATTTAGAAGATCAAGAGTATACTTCCGTTGGAAAACAACAATTCCTTTTATTTGATCTAACAACATCCATGCTAAGGAAATACCTCATACATCTTTAATCCCTGGTCACAAAAATTGATGAGAGGGAAGTCGTCAATTGATTCTTTTTATATTTTTTATCTTTGATGAGAATTATATCCCACATGCACAATTAATAGACTATTTTCCCATCCTTTGAATGTCTGAAGAATATTGTATGATCTTTTGCTCTTGAGCATACCCCTAATCTTTAACAAATAGTATAATTTTTTTAAATCATGCTTTCAGTGACTACTTCTACCCATATAAAGACTTTTTAAATTTATACTCTTTCGTGTTGAAGTTCTCACTAAATCCTAGAGGTGCATCTATGTACACTTCTTACTCTAAGTGTCTATCGAGAAATGTATTTTTTATATCCAATTGTTGTAGTGGCTAGCCAAGATTAGCTATAAGTAACAGAAGAACTCTTATAGAGTTTAATTTTGCGACTGAGGCGAATGCCCCTAAGTAATCAATATCATAGGTCGAAGTGATCTCTTAACAACTAGACGAAATTTTATCGTTTTAGAGAGTCATTTTAATTATATTTGGCTGTAAACACCCATTTGTATTAGATAGCTTTCTTCCCTCTAGATAGATCAACCAATTCCCATGTGCTATTTTTTTAAAGAGTTTTCCATCTTCACGTACACAGTCTCTTTTCCCTTTGGAACTTTCAAAGTATTCTGCGCAGTATTAGGAATCATACAAAACAATTGTGGTAAAAAGCCCTAAAAATGGGTAAAAGATTTTCGTGTGACAGATAATGAGATAATGGATGTTGTGTGCAAGCCCTCACCCCCTTACAAATAGTAATGAGATGACTAGAATCATTAGATTTAGGATTAGGGTGAGACTTGGGTTCAAGACTAGAAGACTTAGAGCTTGAAGATGAAGTTGACTGATCATGGGATAAAATCTCAGGGAGGACATTACCTAGAGGATTCATGGATTTTAGGCAATGGAAAGGATTCATAGACTGTTTTGTTTGAACTATTCTTTGTCACGAGAAGTCAATGTCAAATAGTACCAATGTCGTAGTTTTTTTTCATGTTTCTTCTTTGTTAGCTGTTATAAGATTATAACCATAATGAGATTATATTGTAGGAAATTTTGAATTGTCTTCAATATCTTAAAAATTTGACCCACTTTCTCCTGGTATAATATAGTTTGAATTTTCATGTTGAAAAATTAATGTTGAGGAGATATTATTTTGTGACTCTTCGATTTTAAGAAAATTTTAAAAAAATAGTAGTTGAATTTTTGTTTTATCTCTCCTTTCATTGAAGATGAGTTGAAAAACGTTGTAATTCAAAAAAGGTCACATCCATTGATATAAACATTTTTTTTTAAATATGGTCAAAATATTTATATCCATTTTGTGTGTGAGCATAACGAACAAACACACGTTTTATGACTTAGGGTTCAAGTTTTCTTTTATTATGACTATGAATGTTAGTTTATGTGGTACATCCAAATATCATAAAAGTAAATATGATGAAAGCCAATTTTTTGGATAAAGTTTATGAAAAATATCAAAAGGTGTTTCAATGTTCAAAAATTTATCGGATGTTCTATTAATGATAAATGTAACAATAAGAACGGTTTCAACCCAAAGATATTTGACACTTGATTCGTAAATAACAATGTTCGAATGATTGCCAATAAGTGTCTTTTCTTTTAGCCATATTATTTTTCTTTCAACCGCAAGAGCTTTGATGAACTTTTTTTTTCGGAAAACAATTGACCCAAAATGTAATAACTAAAATAAAAATTTAATAATAATAAAAATATAAAAATATAAAAAAGGTGTCAGCGGTTAGATGAGTCGTATCGCCTCACAAGAATTTTAACTCATTTTTTGCGCTTCCCTTCATTTAAAATGGATGAGAGAACGAGAGGGAGGGCATAGAGAGCGAGAGAGGGAAACCTCTGTCGTGCGTGTGGAAGGAAGTCAAGGCTTCATGCACAGGTATTTTGCGAAGGAGAGGGAGGAAGAAGGAGAAGTTGAAGGAGGGCGAAGTAAACCTTCAACCGAATGAAGGAAATGACGACTTCCTGCATTGCTACATACTAAGTAGTGTTTAAGGCTTGCAGTGCCGGGTGATCCGCGATCACAAGGAGGAAGAAGAAGTCCCGAAAGGGAGCTCTGAGTGCGTTAGGGTTTTCGAGATGTGCGAAGGAGAAGAGGGAGAAGAATGTGATCTGCGGTGCTCCCGTGCAGGATGAAGATGGTAAGGAGAGCCAAGGTCCAAGGATCTTCTTGTGTACGAGGGAGTCAAACTCGCAGCTAGAGGAAGATGAGCTCATGCGGTGTTGGATTGAAGGAAGTACCGAAGGGTTTAAAAGGTAAATCTTAAGTTTTTAATTAAGTTAAAGAAATTTATGTGTATATTGTCTCTGTGTGTGTGGGTAAGTGAGTTATTTGATTTAGTTTAATTTTAATGTATATAAATTTTATTAATTAAGTGGGTGATAATATTAACAATTATAGTTTATGAATTTAAAACAGGCATTATAGGTGGAAGGTCTTTGTGCAAAGAGAAGGGAGCTGATTCCTGTGCGCCTTAATTTCATATTTGTTTAATTTAAATAAATGCTATAAGTATTAATGTTAGCTTCAATTAATTTATAATAAGACCCTTTAATTGAAGAAATCTTAATTTGTAAGATTTGGAGACAACAATTATTAGTTTCATACACGATAAAAAAGAACAAGTTTTATGTTACCAGTTAAAGATTTATTTTAATTAATAGTTTGGTGTTAATAATAATATTTTGAACTGAATCAATGATTAAAGGAATTTATTGAAAGAATTAAGGCTTAAGATCGTTTTTGGCGGGGAGAACAAAAGAAAAGGATAAGGTGAGTAATTATTTTCTTTTAAATTAATATTTTATTAAATGAATATTTTCTTTATTCATTAGTTTAAAATAAGTATTTCATTCATGTCTCATATCTTAAAAATCTGAAATAGTATAACAAATGGGGGAAAACAAACTAACATATGAAAGTATATTTTTAAATTATTTTAATTCATACAAAATGTTAAGTAAAAGTCTTCAGTCATATTGGATTAACACCAGATGGTACTAACATGAGATTAGATGTACCCGTGTGCGCTAAAGGAAATGGTAAATGTATATCTTCGGGTGCAATTTTAAGGATACCTATGAGTACAAGTTATTGAGGGTATCTTCAGATATATTTTTGAGGATACTTTCGGGTATGATTGTAATTCTGTTATATCTCTTAAAGTAGTTAAAAATGATAAATATTTAAACTGATACGGGAAGAAATAAATTTAAAGTTTCATAAAGTAATGAATTGTATTTTCTTTTGGTCATTCATGCATAATATTAACATAATAATTTAATGGTTTCTAATTTAAATTTGTTATTTCAATTAATGGTTTCTTTTAGAAAAAGAAAAACTTTTGGTTGATATGTCTGATAAGAGACACTTCATTTACAGGAGGAGGACTGCAGCTGTTATGTACTAATTTATGATATGTTTGTAGTTTCTTTATGCACTGATTTTTTTAGAGAATGATAGATAATCAATATTGTTTTGAGATGCTGTGTTTAGATTATTGTTGTTGTTTCTAGATGTTTTAAATTAATTGTACTTTGTGGATATTAGTGGCTCTTTTATATTTTAGTTATTTATGAAGAGTACGTGAAAAGTAAAATAATGTTAATATCATTCGACCATAATTTCCATCTTACTTAATTCTAAGCTTCGGGCTAAGTCATGACACAATATTTTTGAAACACTCCCGACCATTATCGCTTCATAATTTCTAAATAGTTATTTAAAATTGTGTCTGTACTATGGTGTAAAAGTTTTTGAAAATTGTTTCTACATTCAAAATTTTCTTTAATTAAATACCAACCAATTTAACCATGTGATCATCAGTGAAGGTAACAAAATATTTTTTCTAGTGTGTAAAATGTTTACAAGGACCTCATATATCACTATGAATCAGAGTAAAATGTGTATTTGGTTTATAAATTTTTGGGAGGAACTTGTGCAATGATATTGGACAATTTGAGAGACTTCACATTGGAAAGCTGATAAATTTTTATTTTGAAATAAAGTGTGAAACGATAATTTTAAATATTAAAAATTATGATGACCTAACTTATAATGCAATAACATAATACCATTTTTTTTTGAAATAAATCAGAATTTAAAAATGTACTTTGACATCATTTATTCACATCAAATCATTCGTCTAAATTATAGTCTATCATTTTTCTTAGTATCGTCAATTGTTCTCCTAGTGGTCAAAATCTGAAACTCACAATAAGAAGAACATAAATTAACTTGACACTGATAATCTGAAGTAGCTTTGTTAGTGAACAATAAATTACAAAACAAATTGAGAGCATGAAGCACGGAAGGTTAATAACGATATGAGTTTGATAGTTCATATCCCTGCAATTTTGACCATTTTATTGACTGCACAAGCTCTATAAGATGAGGATAATTTTGAATAACCAACATATGATCAATCGTGCCATAATCAGTTATCTTGGACTGAATAAAATTAAAGTTAACATCTAACAATGCAGTGACTAGAGAGTTATCTTCTGTACTGAAGAGCAACACAGAGTCGGTGATAATTTTGGAGATTAATGCAACTTGTAAATGTGTTCTAATTGCTCTTTGGTGAAAGATGTTGCATTTGTGCTGGTTTAAGGCCTTGAGTTTAGCAACATTGGCTTTATAGAAATGACCTTCACATTTAGATTTTGGTTTCCAATTTATTAGTTTATCATGAAGCTTCCAACATGTCTCCTTCATATGCCATAGTTTTTGCAATGCTCGCACCACAATAGGTAGGGCAAATTGGTTTTGGAATTAGTAGAAACAATAGAATTTCTTTGGCCATCGATCATTGGAGACTTGTATGATATCATCAGAGGAGAGAAGAGGACGAGTCCGAAAATTCAAGTCGACTTTGTTAAAAAAAAGTAAGTATTTGATGGGCTACTTCCGATTCAGTTTGATTCTCCGATCTACAGTTCTTAGGAACGAAAACCTGCTTTGTGAAAATTATAGGAGGAATAGAAATAAGTGATCTTTCTTTCAAATTGCTTATTCCAATGGCGCCAAAGACCAAGAATAAACCAATAGAGAAGAAGTGCAATGCTTAGAAGCCCGCCGCTGAATAACATAGCACGACAAAAGAGAGAAAGAATCAGAGGTGGAGGAGAAAGTCCTTGCAGGAAAGAAGCCTGAGGCCTAGAGCTTGACCTATGCAGTTTCAACGCTAGAGAACAGAGAAGAAACGTTGTGTGAGTCTTTGAACGCCTTGATCTAGTCATTGCCTTCCCAGTGGGCTTTAATCACGACTGTATCGCGAGGGGTCTACCGCAATCCGGTCATTCTTCCCGTGATCAATTTATTTTATTCCCAACGAGTTCTAATCGTGACTCTTTCATAAGCCGGGAGGAGTCATTTTAAGGCGAATGATTTCGATATCATGTAGTTTTCTTAAGGGAAAAAATAATTATTCTTCTTTAGTTTCATAGAAAATGATTACAAGATAAATAGAGGGAAATGACTACCATATTAAGAAAATAATAAATTTAGTCATAACTCCCCATGATAAAGGAAGGAAAGATGAATTATGACATACCAATAATTCTAACCTCTAAAAATAGAAAAATAAAAGTAATATTTGCTCGTACAGAAAAGGGTTTAAACTTTCTAGCTTGTAAATGAGTCACATTATAAAAAGACAAAATGACAAATAGTCTAAGGGCTTGTTTTATTTTTTGCTTTTTTTTTTCTTTTTTCTTTTTTTTTTCTTTTGTTTTTAAAAATATGTTTGTGTTGTGTGTTTTTTATATGTTTTTATTTTTATTTTCTAAAAATAAATAAAAACACTCGAAAAAAAATTTAGAGTGTTTTTAAAAGCAACCATACTTCTTGGTTGAGCTCCATTCCACACCTAAACCTTTATTTGGCATGAATTCATTTTTGCATTTTTTAATGAAACAGGAACTTCTGGGTATGGAACTCCAGGTCCAGATTTTTGGTCATGGTCTCCCCCAATGGCTGACAATAGCCAACTGAGTGATAATGCCACAAGCTTACAGCCAGCTAAACAATTAAATCCTTCTCCAAATGCATCCTATTCAGTCATCGAAATCGAACAGTCCGCCGATATCTTGCCGCTTCCTCTCGAGAGCAAGTTACGCGAAACTCTTCACGTACCTCTTCTTCCACCTCTTCAATCAATTGTGGAGACTGAAAAGGAAGAGACTGAATCTTCCACAGACCTCTCCATGGAAGCCAATCAAGAGAATCTTGAGGTGGTCTTTTCAGGACATGCGGCTGAGGCTGCAGAAGCCCTTCAGAAGACCAATGAAGGAGCAACACATGGAGTAAATCTTGATGGTTCCATGTGGTGGAGGGATTCAGGTGTGGATCAAAGGGAAGATGGACTGGTTTACAGGTGGACACTGAATCGGGGAGTTAGCGCAGATGGAACAGTTGAATGGGAGGACAAATATTGGGAGGCCTCTGATCAATTTGAGTATAAGGAGCTTGGCTCGGAGAAATCTGGACGTGATGCTAATGGAAATGTTTGGCGTGAATATTGGAGAGAATTTATGCGCCAGGTGTTAATTCATCATTCTTCCATGAAATAATTTAGGGGCATTTACGTACATACCACTGAATTCTTCCATATTTACGTATCTAACACCTAAATTTTACTTTTTACATCTAGAACATTCCAAGCTTTCATATCACATAAAAAATACCACTTTTTAAATTTTAAAATGTGACATACATCGTTTTATACATAGGTAAGGTGGAATAGAGGTAAAAAATAAAGTTTAGATATTAGATTTGCAATAAGAATTGAGGTGTATGCATTTAAATTTTCTAACAATTCGTGCTTCAAAAGAATCAGTACAATCAATTTTTTATTTTCTTGCAGTCCTTGATAATGAAAATGATTAGATTCATCTTATCTGTACATGTTAAGGTTGTAATGAATTATCTTTTTTTGTGACCACCACTAGAGCTATTTTTATGTTCAATAGAAGATAGCATAAAAAATTAAATTTGAAAGGGTTGGATGAGCTATGTTATAACACATCAAAATAAGAAGGGATATTTGTTGGGGATGATGACATATATGTTCTGGTAGGATAGACAATTTAAGGATTTATGCTGGGAATGAAATGGGAGATAGAAATGCATAAGGGGCTATATCTGATTTTGTAGTTATGCTTTTGTAATAAAGAACACATATATTGAAAAATATAAAGAGCACTTATTTGATTTCTCAAGTAGAGCTAAAAAATCACAAATAACTCTTTTTTTAACATAGAAGGATATATATATATCTGGCCGGAGGCTGTTGGACGAGCCCGTGTCATCCCTGGGTGTGCTAAATATTCGAGTACCACACCCTACACACCGGAAAATCGAACCTGTGAGCTGAGGGGACTTACAACCTTACAATCTATGTATATTGGCAAAGATTGTAAGGTGTTTTTATCAAAGTTTTTGAAAGTGCAGAATAAACCATGAAATGATTGTTTGATTACATATTGTAGGACTAAAATAAAATGATCAAAATAAATAATTGTTTTAGGAAAAATTAATAGAATTTGAAGGGCAAGAAATTATTATCTTTTCATGATAGGTTAATAAGAAAGGAAAAATAGACTTATTTAGTTGAACCAAACTTGATGTGGATAGCTAGCTTCATAAGAAAGCTTGTTAAAAATGTTTCAGGACAGCTTAATACATTTACATGGAATTGATGGCGGAGGTAGGAGATAAAATTTTTAAGGAAAATAATGTGCTTATAAACAATGATAAAATTAACTTTTACTTGGAGAAACACTTATCATGTTTACAAGAAAGCCAAGGGCCTTGCCAAGTGGGTATTGCACAAAATCAGCGTCAAAACCTTTGATAATCTATGGATAGCCGTGGTACTAACAAATGAGACAACAAGCTATATAAAATAGCTAAGGTGATAGAGATTTAGAAACTTAGATCAAATTAGATTCATTAGAAGTGAGTATATTATAATTTTAATTGCAGGCGAAGACATAAAGAAAATATGAAATTTCTACTTACAGAAATTATTAAATGAGAGTGTTTAAGAGAATATTTTGAAAAGTCATGTTGAAATGGTAAGATGCACGACAAAGATATGAATGATAAATTAAGAAATGTTTAAGTTAGTCGGGATGATTGTAGTGACAGCTATTGAAGATAAGATAGATGAAAATAGATTTTGATGATTTGGACATATACTATGATAGAAAATAGGATTGGCATGTATAATTAGTGCCAAAAGATTAGGAAGGATGGAGAATAGACCTCAGAAAATAAGGATGTAAATTGCTTTAATTAATTTGTGAGTAGGTTTTACATTTTAGGCAATATTTTATCGGATTGTATGGAAAATGAGGATCATAAAATCAACCTAATAAGGCTAATGAGATGACAAAATTATGGACTTAGCACCTAACTTGTTTTCTATTATATTTTTGATTCCTTAGCGTGAATTCACTTTTTAATGAGGTTTTTTTGCAAACTAAACCCATCATCAGATCTCATATTTGAAGATAAATTATTTGTTTCAGCACTTATAAATGCCCCATTTAATGTTTGTTTATATTACCTTTATAAGATCTAAGGAGAAAACACATCATCATTGGGCAAAGATT
This sequence comes from Phalaenopsis equestris, assembly GCF_001263595.1. Taxonomy (NCBI): domain Eukaryota; kingdom Viridiplantae; phylum Streptophyta; class Magnoliopsida; order Asparagales; family Orchidaceae; genus Phalaenopsis; species Phalaenopsis equestris. The sequence continues at coordinate 656,180 of NW_018164953.1, read as the reverse complement.
GGCTCATTTCATTGTTAGTTAAACTTCAAATAATGAAAATACAATAGTTATATTACTGCCGCAGCTACTTCTGGTGAAAAGTATTTGCTTAGCTACATCAAAAAAAATTATTAATTTCTTTAGAATCACATTTTATTTTCCTTAAGCAGTATTTATCTAGACAACATTACAATGACCTGCAAAGAAATGATGCAATCAAAGCTGCTGAAAATTATAAATAAAATTTCAATTTTGCAGGACGTTAGCAGCGGCCTTACTCATTTTGAGAAGAGTGCAGACAAATGGGGTAAGAATGGCAAGGGTGATGAATGGCAAGAAAAATGGTGGGAGCATTACGATGATTCTGGGCAAACTGAGAAGTGGGCGCACAAATGGTGCTGCATTGATCCCAATACAATCTTAGAGCCGGGCCATGCACATATTTGGCATGAGAGGTATTGTTAAGTTTTTGGGGCATTTACATACATATCACAAATTTTTATATATTTGCACGCTCACCCGCGACATAGAGATTGAGTGTGGAGTTTCCCTCTATGAGGCGGTTCGACTCTTGCATATTGCCCTTTGGACTCAGTTTTCCCAATACACACACACACACACACATATCTAATACGTGAACTTTGTTATTCGCTTATATACCACTCAAATCTTTAGCCTCACATCAAAAATATGACTATTATTAACTTTTCAAAAGTGGAATGCATCATTCATGCATAGGCTTATAACATCAAACTATTATAAACGTAAACAACAAATTTTTGGTGTTAGATATGCAAATACATTAGAATTGTATGGTATGTATGTAAATTTCCTTAACTTTGTGGGCATTTGCATACATACCACAGAATTCTTATTTATTTACATATCTAGCACCTAAACATTGATATTCACACATATACCACTAAAATCTTTAAAATCACATAAAAAATATCACTATTACTAACTTCTTAAAAATGAAATACATCTTTCATTTTTTACTTTTGACGTTGATTGTAGTTTCCTCTTTCTCCCAGACTCTGAGTTTCTATCCATAAAAACCTGAATCCTTACTGCATAAATCAAAATATTTTGTAATCAGCCCCTTTTTTTGTCATATCTGGAACCACATAGAACTGATTTCATTCCCCTCAATAATCATTTATTTATTTTGAAACGGAAACAAATTTCTTCTACTGAACTTCTGGCAAAGCAATATGCATATATACATCCATAACTTGACCTTATGGGTGGAACAAATTAGGTTTATGATATTCCGACCAAAGTTATGGTGAGGATAGGTCTTGGGTCTGATTTGAAAGGAATACAATATAGAACTTAAGCAAATCCTAAAGGTTAATTACAAATGATTTGTCTCCTTGCTTTACAGGTGGGGCGAGAAATACGACGGTGAAGGAGGTAGCGTAAAATACACCGACAAATGGGCTGAACGATCAGAGGGTGATGGGTGGACAAAGTGGGGAGACAAATGGGATGAACACTTCGATCGTAACGGGCACGGCGTTAAGCAAGGGGAGACATGGTGGGAAGGAAGAAATCAAGATCGGTGGAACCGGACTTGGGGAGAGCGGCATAATGCAACAGGTTGGGTGCACAAATATGGGAAGAGCAGCTCTGGTGAGCACTGGGATACTCATGAGCAGCAGGATACTTGGTATGAGAGGTACCCTCACTATGGCTTCCTGCATTGCTTTGAGAACTCGCCGCAGCTTAGAGCAGTTAGAAAGCCGCCATTAGAGGCTGCTTGAGACTCGAGAGAACCAGGTTTGATGTTTTGGTTCTATTTTATGGGTTCTTTTGTCTAAATATGGTTTTGTAGGTTATATTTGAATATTTAACGCTTGATTTTAGCTCTTGTGATATATGTTTTATTGCATGTTAATGAGATAGGAAGTCAAATCATTAGGTGATTGATTGGTTGATGGTTAATCATCTAATGTTTTCTTAGGTGTTGTGTATAAGGTATTAACCCCTTCATAATAGGGGTGTGCACTATTTGGTCAAAATCGAAAAAATCCAAATTAAATTTCGGTTCAATTTCAAAAATATATTTTGGTTTTGATTTTTAAAATATCAATATTTGATTTTTGGTCATTAATTTGATTTTAATTTTCATTTAATCTTAGAGACCGAAAAACTGAAAATTAGAATCGAGATAGAGGGTTCATGAAATTAAATTAATATTATACATATAAAATATGTAATTCTTGATGTTTGTTCATAATTGATCGCTAATTACTCAAGTAACTTTTGATTTGTTCATAATCGGACCATTTAAATTGAATTAAATTTTGGTTGGGTTGGTTTCTGATTTAACAAAATTTTGATTTGTTCGATTATTTGGATTTGGGATTTAGGTTATAGTTGGTTGAATGTCTGGCTCTATCACTCTTTGTAGATTCATGTTTTTATCTGGACAACTGTGATATGAAACCTGTTAATACTGGGCTCATGAATTCTGCCTTCTCGAGCTGATGCCTCCAACCTCTTTTTTTTTTTTTTTCCTCATGTCTAGAAAACTGTAGAATGTATTAGTTGTTGGAACATGCAGTGAAAAAAAAAGTAGAGGATTACAACCATAAATATAAATATTTTGTATTTATATTTTTAACTTCCAAGTTATAATATGTATTTATGTAATACTCAAATATCTAATATTACATAAAAAATATTATTATTATTAGTTTTTTTAAATGTAAAATATGTATTTGAATTTGAATGCATATATGGTGTGTGTTTGTGTGTGTGTGTGACCCCTCAAGTCGGGGGTTCGAATCTTCTCTGGCACAGTTGGCCTTAAGGAGGTGGTACTTGAATTGTTAGACATATGAGGGGTGGTTGGAGGCTCGTATGATTGACTTTGGCCATTTCTTCTATAATTTAGTGCTCATTGTCCATCACCCAACAAAGAAATTCCTATATTTTGCAAACCTTCCATCTCCTTGTTAGCTCTTACTCTCTTTCTACCCTTTGCCTCTACACCCATTTGAATGAAGAAGACAAATGAATAATGCCTAACCACCATTGATCTTTTTCTCCTTTTGTAGAACAAAATATTGTAGAATCTTGATTTTGGTACCTATCATATTTAAAAACCAAAATCAAATGTGATATTTATCCTATGTAAGATTTTTATGAATTTAAAATGACTTTGAAATTAAAATTGCATAATAAAACATGAGAATCTGAGCACCATAATTTTGACTATATAATAATGATGGTGACAATTAAATTATAGCTGGATCTAATCTTTTCTTATGAAACAATTTTAAAATTAAGTCAATTTGCATATTAATTGGGTCTAGATTTATGATGATCAAAACAAGTTCAACAATAATAGAGCTCAATTTCTAGTAAACTATGTTTATATGCTCAAATTAACACTAAATTATTTTAGTCAAATGTATTTACTAAAATATATTCAAATCTTTCTCTCATACAAACACACAAATTGCACAAGTAATGAAGAAGTCAAAGAAGACAAAATGGAAAGTTTTGCAATGAACTCCACGCCTCATATGTAAAGATTTTAGGCATTAATGTTATCTGCGGCTAGTCAAAATTTGAGCACTTCGCAGATCTAATGAACCAAATTATCACATAAACCAAATTGAGTTCATGAAATCATTATTTCTAGCTTCTTAAAAGAGATACAAAAATTGAGTAATTAACTTATTGTCATATTTGTTTGGTTGACTAATACAGAACTTGTTACAACCGACTAAATTACCGGCTAATTTTTTTTCAAACAACATTTTATCTTCTAAATGGTTAGGATTAAATATGTGGTTAAAACACCGATAGGATTATCAGCCGGCTATATGAGCCCATAGAAAAATCATATGTATTTTTCAGTCGGTTCGTAAAACATTTAAAATTGATTGTTTTGACAGCAAAATTCAGTCGGTAATGTTTACGAGCTAAAATTCAGTCGGAATAATTTTTATGTCAAGCCCGTGCATCAAAACCCTCACTTTTCTTCCTTTGTTTTATCTTATCTCTAGGTGAAGCACTCCCTCTTCCACTCTAAAGTTGAATGCTTTAAATCTATGTATGAAAATGTATATTTCACTAATCTTAAAAGGGTTTAAGATTGATATTTTTTGTGTGATATTAAAAATTTGAATGTTGTCTGTGCATATATGAAAGTTAAGGTATGATATGTGTAAATACATAATAGCTCTACTTTTGGTGTGATATTAAAGAGTCAAGTGCTATGTAACTAAATATTAAAGTGTAGGTGTGAGATATGTAAATACATAAAAAATGTGTGCTATGCGTGCAAATACCCATTTCTTGTTTAGGGTTAGGAAGATTTGCAAACATACCACTCAATTCCTATGTACTTACATATTTAACACCAAAATTTCATTTATTTACTCAAGCCACCTTAGTTATGCATAAAAAATTACATTTTACTTTTTAATTGTTAAACAGTTGTATTTTTTATATGGTAAAAAAGTATGCATTTATGAGCGTCTTTTGTTTCTTGATATTTTGGGTTTTTAACACTATCATTGTGTCACAAGCTCCATATGTGAAAAGTGGAGGATTGTGCTAGGTAGTTGACAACCAACGTAAAATTTGTCGAAAAATCATGACATGAATTCCATCAATCATTGTGTAAATGTTAGGGCGTCCTCTGAAAGTGATATACTGTATGACCTAAGTACAATGAAAACTGTGCAAGGGCCACTACATCAACACCTGATATAGTGTAAAATAAGCAAGGATTCTCACATTACGGACCAATGTGAGTAAAGAAGTTAGTCCATGAAATTAATATTAGGATAGAGTCTTGAAATATAGGTACTCTCACAAGTAAATTAATGGAATTAATTGATATCATGATTCATTGAAAGATAAATATATTATGTATTTAAGAAACCAAGTTGAATGGAGAAGATGTCAAGGAAATTGATAAATTATGTTGTAAATTTTGGTATTCAGGCAAAATTCACACTAGAAATGGTGTAGGTGTAATTATAGATAAGAGTTTGAAAGATAATGTTATAAAATTTAATAGAATTGAAGATAAAATTATAGCCCATATGATTTTTATTGATACTAAGATTTTTAACGTTATAATGCTTTTATGCTCAAGTAGGTTTAGATATAAGTTCTAAGGAAAAATTCTAGAATGACCTAGAAAAATTAATACAAATGTTGCCTCTTGAAGAAAGAATTTTTATTGTAGGAGATATAAATGGACATGTCAATAGAGTGATAGAAAATTTTAAAAATATTCATGGTGGCTACGGTTTTGGACTGAATAATAAAGAAGGTATAACTATATTAGATTTTACTTTAGCATGTGATTTTGTTATTGATAATACTTTATTCAAGAAAAGAGATGAGCATATTATTACTTATAAGAATGGATCTAATAAACACAAATTGATTATTTTCTTATAATAAGAAGAGATCGTCAAGAATGTAAAGATTGTAAGATCATTCCAAGAGAGAATTTAAGTACTCAACATCGATTGTTAGTTCTTGAAGTTAAGATGAAGAGTTATAAAATAAAGAATACTCATTATCATAGAGTTAGATGGGTTCTCCCAAAAGACAAATAAAATTATTTTTATGAATAAACTTCAAGATTTCAAGATTTGGGATGTTCATGAAGAAGTAAACTTTATGTGGGATAAAGTAAAAAATGCTCAAGTAGGTTTAGATATAAGTTCTAAGGAAAAATTCTAGAATGACCTAGAAAAATTAATACAAATGTTGCCTCTTGAAGAAAGAATTTTTATTGTAGGAGATATAAATGGACATGTCAATAGAGTGATAGAAAATTTTAAAAATATTCATGGTGGCTACGGTTTTGGACTGAATAATAAAGAAGGTATAACTATATTAGATTTTACTTTAGCATGTGATTTTGTTATTGATAATACTTTATTCAAGAAAAGAGATGAGCATATTATTACTTATAAGAATGGATCTAATAAACACAAATTGATTATTTTCTTATAATAAGAAGAGATCGTCAAGAATGTAAAGATTGTAAGATTATTCCAAGAGAGAATTTAAGTACTCAACATCGATTGTTAGTTCTTGAAGTTAAGATGAAGAGTTATAAAATAAAGAATACTCATTATCATAGAGTTAGATGGGTTCTCCCAAAAGACAAATAAAATTATTTTTATGAATAAACTTCAAGATTTCAAGATTTGGGATGTTCATGAAGAAGTAAACTTTATGTGAGATAAAGTAAAAAACATTATTAAACAAGTGACAAATGTTGTACTTGGATAATCAAATGAAAAGCTTCTATAAAGAAAAATAGTTGGTGTTGGAATTTTAATGTGGAGAAAAAGATAAAAAAATAAGAAGTTAAGTTATTAAAATTGGTTTAAATGTAAAATCTTAGAGAACTGAGAAAAATATAAAATAACTCATAGGGAGTCTAAGAGAACAATCTGTGATGCTAAAAATTTTTCTTTTAGTGATCTTTATAATAGATTAGATACTAATGATTGTGAAAATATGTATGTATAAACTAGCTAAACAAAGAGAAAATAATAGTAAAGATTTAACTCAAGTAAAATGTTTTAAAAAAGCAAATTAAAAAGTGATTTTCTTAAAGAAAGATATTCAACATAGGTGGGTGAGTTATTTTGATAAACTTTTCAATGAAGTTTCTAAAAATATGATCGACCTTTGTGATTTTAATATTCTTAATAATAATAAAATGTTTCTTTTTTACCTTTGTATTAGTAAGAAAAAGTTGAGAAGGCTTTAAAGAAAACAAAGGGTGGAAAGTCTGCAGAACCAGATGATATCCCAATTGAAATGTAGAAATATTTAAGATATTTAAGAGTTTTTGGGCTTACTAAACTCTCTAATACTACTTTAAAAACTAAAAAGATGCCTAAGGAGTGTAGAAATAGTATTTTGGTCCCCTTTTTTCAGAATAAAGGGGATGCACGAGATATATTATTAGAATTCAAGTTGGTTGGTTGAAGTAGAGGATGGTTTTAGGCTTATTGTGTGATAGAAAAGTACCGCCTAGACTGAAAGGAAAATTTTATAAGATGATGGTGAGATCTGCAATGCTCTTTTGCCCAAAAAGTTGGCCTTTAAAAGAGAGTAAGTTATCTATTGTCGAGATGAGAATGCTTAGGTGGATGAGTGGCTTTACACTTAGAGAAAATTTATGAAATGAATATATCCATGATAGGTTTGATGTAGCTCCATTGGCAGACAAAATTAGAGTGAGTCTTCATAGATGGTACATTAAATGTAAACTATCTGATGATTTGGTTAAGAGAGCTGATATTTTAGATTCACTTTATGTTAAGAAATGCAGAGGTAGACTAAGAACGACTTGGGCATATTGTATAATAAAGGATCTTAATTTATTTGAATCAAATGAAAATATGATACTCAATAAGATGCAATTGAGAAAAAGGATTCATGTAGCCGGCCATACTTAGTGGGATAAAGGCTTGTTATTACTATTGTTGTTGGTGTCTTTTAAGTTTGGGCTCAAGTCTGGCTAAGTTGCGTCACTTATGGATTCTAGTTTCCTCCAAAAGGTGGGAGTTTATTTCCTTTTTCAAGTTGGTTAGGGAAGTTGTTTGACAAGAGTTGGCTAACCTCTTATTTTAAGAAGAGTAGAATTTGGTGGTTGCTTTCATTGTAAAATAGACCTTCTGACTCTTATTGGGTTGCACCTTGACTTGGACTACATAAAATATTTTTTCATATCTTCTTGCGTGTTTAAATTTTGATATCATGGCCAACCAATTCCACCCAGCTTGACTTTTTTAATCTACTTTTCTCAATCCTAGTTTTGATTTATGTATTAAGATTGATATCCCTTGATACATGTTATGTGAATAAATCACTAGATAAATACTTATGTATGAAAATATCTACTTAACTAATGTGTTAAATGTGTTTGTCCTTAAATTTATAGGACACCAATGGATATTTGAATTTTAAGATCATGGATTTACAGTAGATTGAATTCTAGCAACAAAATGATTTACTAATGAATTATTGAATATTGTTGAGTATTTCATGTGAGCAACTTCACAACTTCTTATTTACCTTTTAGAGGGTAAGTTTTGATGCCCATGTGTGAAGCACTCGAATTAATCATTTTAAACACTAGAAAAAGTAATGTTGGATTTGTATCATAGGGGATTTCAATCTAATTAGATTCCATATGGTGTATGAATGAAATATTGATTATGATCAGGCTAGTGTTTCAACAAGCTCTATCCCTCCAAGTGACTATGATTATACTAAATTTGAAAAAAATGGTATTCAATGCAGCAAGAGTTCAATTTGTTGAGTAAGTGGATAAATTAAACACATCAAACAAAGAAGCTCAAAATTTCTATGAAAGAATGAATGTTACACAACAAACATTGAGATAAGGTTGCACCATATATTCTAAGTTATCAGCGAATCTTATAATATTGAGCATTAAGTCAGATTATAATAGGCCTCAAGAATATTTTAACCAGATAATAGAATTATTGAAGGAGACAAACCAAAAGAGAACTTTAGTACGAAAAGATCTATATAAAATGAATAAATTGGTGTCAAAGTTAAGTTTGACATCAGAAAAAAAATACATTGATGTGTTAATGGTTGTGTGTTGTATAACATGGTTGATACAGTATCTTCTATTTTATGTTCATTCCACATCTTCAAAGATAGCTCATTTCTATGCATACTACTGAAATTATTAGATGACACATTTAGAGGTCAAAAAAATTGAATATTTTGAGTCATCACATAGATGGAGAATCATAAAATTATGTTGGTCGTATGTATTTTTATTTGCAATTGAGTCATGAAATATTAAACTTAGTTTGTGTGCTGATGGTTTCACATTGTGCAATCAGACCACCTCGTCATACTTATGTTGGTCGGTGGAAGTTACATTGTGCAGTCATACCACCTCGTTATACTTTTTTATATTTCTCACATTGATTATACTTGGTCCACATAGCCCGACGAAAAATAAACATGTATATCTGCAGTCTTTGATATAAGAGCTTCAAATATTATAGAAAATACTAGTGATTACTTTTGACATTGTTACAAAATAAAAATTTCAAATGAAAACTGCTCGGATTTGGACCATAAGCACTTATTTTATGTATGAAATGCTATAAGGATGAAGCATTGCTGGAAAATTAGCTTGCTTATATTATATGGATCTATCAAAAATATTTACACAAAAAATATGATTTGAAATATTTACGATTCGATTTTTATTAAATATTTTTACCTATTGATCACTCATTCTTAAGGAATAAAAATACTTTTCTAAGAAGTAGAGTTGAGAAATTAAGTCCTCGACCAAGGATCATTGAGGATGACTCTCGGCAGATTGTTAATATGATTATGAAGATTATTGATTCTTCAATACTATCTTTACATCATCTCCATGATTTTAGTGTTACTTCAATCTTGATAAAACAAAGTATTTTTTGGGATCTCCCCTAACAAAGATATAATTTGACGAGGCATAATTTAGATGTGATACATGTTGAAATTTTTTTTGAATAATACCTTCACTATGATGGATGTTAGGATAAAATTAATGATATTGAGTGTTGCAAGAGAAGAGATTTGGAGCTTCAAGAGAGAGCTGTTAGTAAACTTATAAAGTTTAAAGCTAAATATTATACTACTTTAGATCAAAAAAGAATAATTCGGGATGCCTATAATCTCCAAAGTTTTCTAGTGGGTGTGTATCAAATTGAGTCATTGTGTCAGTATGGGAGCATGTTTGATATTAAAAATTATGATGAGCATATTTTTTTGTGCTGCTTATTAAGTACTGTAATTAGCACTTTACCAAAGAAGATACTTAATATGTTAATTAAAATCATTGCATTCTTCAAAGATTTATGTATAACTCATTTGAGAGTCAAGAAACAATACAAGTATTGTTGCATATTTTTAGATGGATGAAACAATACATTTACTTGTATCATTGCATTTTCTTAGATGTTTCATCCATCTTGGTAGCCTATCCATAGGTTCATGAAAATCATCAAGAGTAGGCACGACACTTTGAATCTATCATGGAAGAAGATCACGATCGAGGTTTTGGACATATGATTTAGGGAGTTCAAGATAAACCAAGATAATTTTGTATTACAATTATAATCATAAGTTATATTTTTATAATAACAAATATTATTTGCTATTTATTTTGTAGAAAGACTTTCGGTGACAAGCTTAGCATTATCAGCAGATCTAGAAAAAAACTTTGAAGCTTGAGGGCAGATACATGCTCATGATTCTCATCCACCCGATAGAGTCGATGTCATTGCGGGAAAGATGTCGCCAAATGAAATTGTGGAGTGCCATCATGACAACCATAATCTGCACATGTTTGTGAAATGGTAAGATGGCATATCATGCAGTATAACCTATTTCTTCTTTCAAACACTGAAGTCTTCTCAATGACACCGCGTAAATAAGAATATCTTTTATTGAACATTTATTTTTTGCCTCGGGTTACATTGCTTGCTTGCTCAAAGTCAGGTATGGGGTATCTTGTATCACGATAGGGTTTAAGTTACCATCTCTACAACAAATATCTAATATCAACCAAGTAGCATTTACTTGATATGCACTACATAATTAATTATGAGGTAAAGTTGAATTATGAGAGTATCTAATTCTCTAGCATACCTACAGAAGGATGTGGAAGTTGTACTTGTTATTCTGCTATGTAGCTTTGAAAATTCTACTGTCATGCACACTGTCCTCCCAAACGGTCATGAAAAAAGTGAAGCACATGTTGTAGTCGCACACAATCATGACATTCTGCATTGAGGACCCACAACGACCAATGAATGCAGACTTCTCATTATTTGTAACATGTGCATCAATGTGCATTCCATCGATTGCTCCAATAAAATTCTGAAAAAATAATTATGGATTACATGGAAATGTTATTTATTTGTAAATTGAATGTAAATTTAGGACATTACCTTAAAGAACAACATGTACTGCATATCGTGTGAAATCTTTATTGGGGTACGTTCGAACATTGGATATGTTGGTTTTATGACTTGTGCAAAAAAAACTCATTAGTGTCTTCAACCCCACTGAGAAGTATCTGCATATTATCTCAAAGGAGTGTTGAAAACGCTCTATTGCTCCTCGCATTGATTCATTCTTGGATAATATGTGAAAAGTTATCGTCAACACCTCTCGTGAAGTCGTCCATACGGAGCCATGAAGTTCATGATTTCTGTGTAGTTCCTCCAACAGATCGTTGAATATTATTAGTTTCATGTGGAACATATTGCAGAATCTTGTTGGGTAGCCTTCAAGCAACTCTCGAACCCATTTTTCCCAAACATATGAGGATGTCATGCAGGGGGAGCGACCAATATAGGAGTTGTAATACTCGTACATATTGCATATGATAACTATAACTCTTCTTCTGCGCTTTTCTCTAGTTGCATCCATTTATATAAGTATCATATTGGCTAACACATAAGCATCAATAAATTAGTTATAATTACATTGGGCACAAACATCACAATAAACATATAAATATAATCATATAAGCATCGCTCAATAAGACAAGCACCAAGATGTTTAAATTTTCATAGCAAATAAAAAACAATACAAAAACATAAATATCCCATACGAATGTAAATAAAAAAAGTCTTTCAAATGTTCCCGTGATCACAAAAATGTCATAGGTATACCATCCTACGGTCTTCGGGAATCTTGACGAGAACTCTTAAAACAAGTACAATGGCAAATCCTTAGAAATCTTCCTATTTGTATTCAGAACTTGCACAACCTATGAGATAGAATTTGTTTGAGATGTGTGAGGTTCGACGCTGCAAGTGGCCACCAGCTGTTAAATTTGGCTTCTAAGGAAAGCACCCATAACTTTTTTTTTATTCTCAACCCGCGAACGTCTAAAATGGCAGGTGGACTCAATTTCATGGAGGTCCGGGCCGGGGACTTCAGTTGAATGACCTAATTGGTCGGCTCCCAAGTTATCGGGGGTGCCAACACCCCTAAACATTCGATCCAAATTCTCCTTCAACTCAGGATCAAGTCCACATATTTTAAATATTTTTGCAGCATACACCACCTACAAATTCATAACATCTAGTTCAATTTAAAAACAAAATGAAATTGCCCAATTAGGTGAAATGTCAAAATTTTTACTACAACTCTTTTTGCCCACCACTCATCGGGAGCATCAATGGTTCGTTTCACCGGATCCCACTCCAGACCCGTTGATCCTTGTTTTAATTCCTTCTAAATTTTTCAATCCTTCCTTAGTTGATCTCATTTGTTCTTCAATTACATCCTGTTGTATTCTCTTTCTATACTTTCCTTAAATTTTCTGATAGTATTTTGTCACTCTTCCTTGTTAAAATAAGAAGTAAGTCTATTTCTTAGATTGATCTCCTTGAGACGAAGGTCAAAAAATATTATTTTTATCTCTTTGTCCCAAATTATTGGTGTACCAACCTCTTTAGTCTTAACCAATATATTATTATGATGAAAAACACAAAGTAACATATACAACAAGTTAATAATATATGCACATACCAACAATCAACCACACACACACCACCACACATCTGTACCCCTCCACACACACACCACCACACATCTTTCCCTCCACACACACCATCACACATATTCCCCTCTGCACACATGCCAACACATCCACCCTCCATACACACACCACCACACATCTACACACACAAAACCACAAAACCACAACACCATCACACATCAAACAACAACACCACACATCCACACATACCAGCACACAACGCCATCCCCAACCCCTCCGTCCATATTGGCATTACCATGCCCAACCCCACCTACATCACCACCTTCGGCCACATCATCACCACATCGACACTACCTCCACCTCAAATTTTCACTCAAAAATTTCAAATCCAAATGTATAAATGAAATAGTAATGAGGAACATTAATAGATATGTGAAAGCATAAGAATTGTGATTGTCAGTGAATAATCTAATGATAAATTAAAATAGATCAATCTCATCAAATCCATAACAATCCCACAATATTTACAAACCAAAACACACAACTATTTTCTATTTACAAACATAACACATAGCTCTTTTTTTCAAAAATATTTAATATCACACTAAAGAGAGAACTTTATGCACTTATGATAGGTCTCATGTATGTAAAAATATATGATTAATGATTAAATATGTTAAGAAAATCTTCCAAAAACCACCACCCCAAGCCACAGCCAAAAACCACCAACACAAGCCACGTTAACCACCCCAAGCCACAACCACCATCCCAACCCATAGACAAAAACCACCACCTAAGCCACAACCACAAACCAAGCTACAACTATCACCTCAAACCATATTAACCACCTCAAGACATAGCCACCACCCCAACCCATAGACAAAAAGCACCAGCCCAAGCCACAAACACAAACCCAAGGCATAACCATCACCTCAAGCCACATTAACCACCTCAAGCTACAAATATCACTCCAATCCACAGACAAAAACTACCACCCAAGCCATAGCCACAAACCCAAGCCACGGCCATCACCTTAAGCCACATTAACCACCTCAAGTTACATCCACCACTCTAACCTACAGAAAAACCACCACCCCAAGCCATAGCCACACTCGAGCCACAACCATCACCTCAAGCCATAACAATCACCTCAAGTCATAGCCGCCACCCCAACCCACAACACCGGCCATCACAACACAACCCACAGCCACAACCATCAACAAACCACAACACTGGCCAACACAACATCACCAACAACACTTGCCAACACAACATCACCAACAACACTTGCCAACACAAAGCAACCCATGACCACAACACTGACCAACAAAACAACACAACAAACCACAAACACAACCTAAAACTGGTCATCACAACACAATCCATAGCATTGACCAACACAACACAACCCATAGCACTGGTCATCACAGCACAACCCACAACCACATCCTACAACAAACCACAATAATGATTAACACAACACAATCCACATCACGACAAACCATCACACCACACAACAACATTAGCTGCCACACCACCACGACAATCCAATATTGGCCAACCACAAATTCAGACTGTCACAACAGAAACCCAATCGCACATCATAATAAACCCAACACTACAACATAACAAACTCAACTCTTCTTCTCAAATTCACAAAAAAAACAGAAGAAACTATCACAACAGAAACTCATTGACTCAACAAAACAAACCCAAATATTCTCAAATTCACAATAAACAGAACATACCATCACAACAAAAACTCGTCAGCACAGTAAAACAAACCCAACACCACAACACAAAAAAAAAACAAATCTTCTTCTCATATTCACAACAAACATACTTCCCAACACCTCTGCCTTCATCACCATCATAACAAATCAATAGAGACATAAAAAAAATCCAACAAAGAAATCAATACCCAGCAAAAACAAGAAACCAAAATGGTGTACGTGAGAGAGTATATGGAAAGGGGATACTAGAGTTCAGAATGAGAGTCTGTAGAGGAGATCACAGAGGAAGGTTGGGTTAGGGCAGACGATGAGCGAGAGATCACGAGGAGTTTGCAAAGGAGATCGAGTTAAGGCAGACAAGGAATCAGTAGATGGCGGAGGGGCGAACAGGTAGATAATTTTGTAAGAAACGAGGGTCGCGAGTCGAACCCGCAAACCTTGTTTTACCTAAACGCACCGCGACGCTGTGGTAAAGCCACCCCAAAAGAACAAAAAATTCGGCATCGAACTGAGCCGTGGCCCGAATGCAACCCTAAACATGACCTTAGTTGATATATTTTGGTTAGCTTTTAGTCTGGACACCAATCGACATTTGTTTTTGGAAGCCGATCGATTTTGAGTGAGGTAGCCAATTGGCCTTAGAGCGGATGGTCAGCTTATCTTATTATAGTTCCTTGGTGATCTCTAATGATCTTTGGGAGACCTCTTGAGAGAGCTTCGTGTTGATACCTAGAGATTGTTAAGGGTTTAGACCTTTGACCGGTTGTTAGCATGAACACCTGTCCTTGATTGGCCTGGGCGGCCCTTTGGTCATCAATCTGGCCCTCAGTCAATCGGTAGTCTTTCGGTTGTCGTTAGCTGGCAATTAGGCGCTATGTGTTATTTATATGATCAGATTCACGAGAACTTATAGCTTTTCGTCTTAGGGGTCCTAATAATTTCTCTTTTAATCCGACCCATTAGATTTTCTCAAGATTTGTGCATATCATTTTTGAGTGTGTATATATATATATATATATACTA
>NW_018164953.1:584585-640876 GCF_001263595.1 Phalaenopsis equestris | reverse complement strand
TATATATATATATGTATTTGATAAAATTTAAGTTCTTGATAAGTTTCCACCACACACAACTTATCAGCAAGCTGCATGGCCATCCCAAGGTGCTCGTATGGCCACGCTGCCAACTTGCATAGAAATGCCACAATAGAAGCATCCCATATAGCTGACAAATTTTTTTAATCTAATTCCTACATGTCATCTAGCCGACTATAATTATTGTATCTTACCGTATAAGATTTATTAAACATTTTGTCCGATCGCATTAAAATAAGCTTGAAGTGGCAGCTTTTCGCAAAGGCCCAATTGCAACTTGTGAGCTTCTGATTCCAATCATTTATGACCAAGCTTTCAATCATGCATGCTATTTTTTTATGGTCTTTCCTGTGTGTGTTTTTTTTTAAGTTTTATCTTATGAATCAACCCCACATAATTAAAAATAAATTAAGTTTTTACAATATATTAAAAATAAATTAAGTTTGATGTACTTTTTAAAAATATATTTCACAGTATGTTTTAAAAATACCTCTAAATAAGCCCTGTAAAAATCTGTTTTTTAACACTATCAAAATCTTTTTTTTTTTTTTTTAACAGTGCCATCTATAAATAGTTTTGTAGCAATATAGAAAAATCTCTTCTCTTTCTCTCTCACCAAGTCTGTTTGTCAGTAGATTTCAATGCATTTCATAGATTCATTTTGTTTCCAAAGTCCCAAAAGTTTCAAAATTACATGTAGGCACTTGTCATTATAAACTAAAATACAAAGGCCCACACCATTATGGCCTCTGAAATACAAGACAAAAAGCATCAGCCACTACCTACCAAACCTACTGGAATTTGGGGAGCAGAGAAGGAAGAAAAGAGTGATCACAAAGGTGGAAGCAAGCCATTGAAGCCAAAAACCAAGCTCACATTGACATCACTGTCTCTGCTTATCACTGCTCTGTCCTTCAACTCTCTGCATCACTAGTCACAAAAACATGGACCATGCAACGCTATACCGTACTGCCCCATGTACAGTAAGAAGAAAGGGAACAAAAAGAACTGTATGCTTGGAGCGAGCTAAACGTGGTTCATATTGAACTACTAAGTTAACGTAAGAGAATAAAAACCAGATTTTGCTACTGGTTTTTTATACTGGAGGTCTTCTTCCAGCTATCTGCAATGTCAAGAGCCACCTTCTGTGCGTCGATGCCGGCGCCGAGGAGTCCTCGGCCTGTAAATCCAACGCAGTAGAGACCATTCTCACCTTTCCAGCCGTTGGGGAATGGCAACTTGGGTTTGCCGTCAGCTGAGAAGAAATCACAGTCCTGCAGAGTGCATTAGTTTGAATTTAATGCCTTGGGTTTTCTTGTGACTGAGAGAAAAAATGACTTTTTTATTTAAAAGATTGGATTTTTAAGTGTTTAGGTGGAGAGAATATTTGTTTACGTGGAGGGAATATTATGCGGTCTCTCTAATATTTTTAGATTTAGGTGAAAAAGTGTATCTTTTTGGAAAAAGATATCTTTAAAAGAAATAGAGCTTTCAAGTATTAATCTTTCAAAATATTGAATATAATATTTTAATTGTCCAGAATTTTCATTGAAATCTTAATATGAGTCTGTTTGGAGCAGTTGTAACTTATTTAATAATCTGCTGATAAACAGACTGAAAATAATCTGCAAATAAGCAAGGTTCGGTTGTTATTAAATTTTTTTATTTTTTTTAGAAAAGTCAGAACGCTGCCAGAAAACTGTCACCGGTGTGGTGTAAAAATGCTTCTTTCAACATTTTTAAAATGAATAAGCTGTCAAAATGCAGTTTACCCAAACAGTCTAAATGCATTTTGAAAACGTCATCCCACCAAATAAACTGCCCAAACGGACCCTAAATTTAAGAGCATGATTGAAATAAAAAAATAATTAAAATAATATATTTAAAATTTAGAGGATTAAAATGTTATACTTTATATATTTTGAGTAGTTGATATCTACAGATAATAAAAAAAATTATTTTTATAAAAAAAACTTTTGAAATAGATCCATATGACAGCTTATTCCCTGAGAAGTATTTGATGTGTGTGTGCGAGATAGAGAGCGTGTATTTGCCTTGAGCCAGAGAGGGACGTTGCTTCTGTAACCGGTAGCAAAAATGACAGAGTCGAATGCCATCTCTCTTCCATCAGCAAACTTGGCCCCATCCCTCGTTAGGGATTCCACTTCTGATACTACCTGCCATAGTCAGCATGGGGAAGAGAGATCCTGTGATCAGTAAATAGAATGGCCCATAACTTGTTTAGAGAGAGAAAGGGAGACTCGAAGTAGTTTCTAGTTGTTTAAAAGATGTGCCTTGAGTCACTAATCACATAAAAATGATATCTTTGAAAGTTACAGTAGAAAGCACGAGAAACCAAGGTTTTGGGAAGAGCACAGTACAGAGTGAGGAAAACGAAGATGAAATGACATATTGTAATCTTTAAATACATCAAGTTTGGGATTTGTGCATTTCATTACTGTTATTTGAAACATCATTGTCATAAAAATGACTCTTTTAAAAGTAAAATTGATAAAGCTACCTTAGTCCTTCCTTTTTTAATCAGCTTAAAGGCTCCAACATCCAAAACTGGAGTTTTTCCAGTAGAATTCTTGAGCTCAAGAGGTCCTTTCATAGGCCTTTTCAATCCATATTTTTCTGTATCTCCAATGGCCATTCTGGCCAATAATAGTAGGATTCTGTCCACTAATCTCACTGGAAGCAACTTCAATAGCTTCATTGCCAGCCCAAAAGTAGAAATTCCAAGCAAATCTCTTGGCAGCACATGTACCTGCTTAATACCATTTTCATGTCATCAACAACAAGAACTCAACCAAAATCAATTAAAACCGTAATAAAACTTTTAAATATAGTACAAATTAAGGTACCAAGCTTTTATTGATTAATCTGCCAAGTTTGTGCTGTTTTGTACAAAAAAAAATTGTCGAAGTTTATTGTAAAGATTGCAGTATGTGTACAACGCCAGTTATAAAATCCAGCACTAGCCATTTTCTTAAAACCCATTTTAATGATTTCGATGCTCTTCTTCTGATCTTTACTTCAATTTTAAATATATCAGAAGATTATAATGTCATAAAACCTTTGATTCATGTATCAAAAGTTCTTCAAGCAGTAAATCAAACTATAATTGTCAGAGTAAGAACAGAGGAAAGAAATAAAACTGAAGCTTTCAAACAGAAAGAAAGACTCAAAAGCACTTACCCCACTCCTAACTGATAAGAATGGCACTGCTCCAAACTCGCACAAATCCAAACACATTTCCATTCCAGAATTCCCACATCCAACAACTAACACCCTTTTCCCTTTACAATCCACACCATTCCTATACTCGCTCGAATGCAAAACTCCACCTTTAAACCTTTCCTTCCCCTTCATCTCCGGCACCACCGGCTCTGCATTTTCCCCTGTCGCAACCACCAACCACGGGGAAACAAGCTCCACTACCTCCTCCTCCTCCCTCTCCGGCGATCTCCGCACTGCCTCCACATGCCACAGAGAATCCTCTTCATTGAACCTTGCTGCTGTGGCTGTACAATGAAAGTTCGGCCGAAGCCCGAAGTGGTCGACATAGGTGAGGAGGTAGGAGATGAAGTCAGACTTGGAAGGGTAAATGGGGAAGTGGGAAGGGAAGTGGAGGTGAGGGAGTTCACAGAACTGTTTGGGAAGGTGGAGGGAGAGGCGGTCGTAGCTATTGTGGCGCCATAGATGAGCTATGCCGTCGGAGCGCTCGATGATGACGGAGGGGATAGAGAGGAGATGAAGAGAAGCGGCGGTGGCGAGACCGGACGGACCAGCACCGACTATGATGGGGCCGGGGATAAAGGTGAGGCTTGTGGATGGGGTGGCGGAGCTGGCTGTCAGGCCACCGTCATCGTCGGCAGCGGTGGTGGTCATGAATGTAGTGAATGTGCGATGATATTGTTAACTCAGGGGAATGAGTGCAGAGAAGCTGTTGCTCTCTATGTCCATGCAAGGAAAAGAGTTAATGGTTGTGTTCATAGCAAAAGGTGTAGAAACGTGGGAAGAGTTTGCATTTATAGGAGAGTGGAATGGATAAAATGATAGTTTTGATATTAGGTAGATACTTTAGTGTCATGCAAAGTCTTTGTTTTTTAGTATAGTAAAGAAGGGTGTGATGTTCAAAATGTCCATTTATTTGATCGGATGAGTTCATGAGTATCATTCAAAATTTGATTTTTTTGGTATTTATGTATTCCTTGGAATTATTATGGAAGATTTACATGCATACCTTACATACATACGGCTCAATTCCTATACATATCATGTTATTTATGCTTGAAAAGTATATTTCACTTTTTAAGAATTAAAATGGTGATATGTTTATGTGATGTGAAAGATTTGAGCTATATAAATATAAAAAGCAAAGTTTAGGTGTTAGATATGAATTGGGTGGTATGTATTTAAATGCCCTATTTATTATTTGACATGAAACAAATAAATAGTTTCTTTAATTGTATCAAGATTCTTTTTTGGCATGATGACAATAATTCACCTTTATTCATTCAGTGCATCACATTGGCAGAAAATTTGAAACTTTTAAAATATATTTGGCTGTCCAATGTTGATTAATATGAAACTTAATCTTGTAGCGCTTCTCATGACTGAAGGCATGAATCTTAAGTGAATTTCACTTCATCTTCGTCCTCAAAATGATTAGAGTCGGTTTGTGAATAGATCATATTATAAATCAATTTGATCCAACACTATAGAAAATACAACAAAAACTTGCGGCAATATTGATAATCAGGAATGTGTAGGTGTTTTAGTATATATAAGCGACGGCTTTTCGATGGCCATGATAACCGATGGCTTTCTTATACAAACTGAATTATGGGTATTTAGCAAATTCATAATCGACGGTCTTGGAATGTTAACCGACAGTTTAACCCATCGACTATCAAAAAATTAAATATTGATAGTTAAGAACCGTTGGAAAGATATCAACAAAACTTAATATATCGAACTAGTGACCTAAATTTCTCATTTTCTCTCCTCCGTGCGTGTTTTTTGCTTTAGAGCCAATCGACGTCCCTTCATTCCCAATTTTGCCAGAGTTCACAATTTCTCGAGTTTTTACACTCAAATCGTACTCGATTTTAGTATTCCTTTTTTTTTTTTAATTTCAATAGTTAGAATTAATATATTTTGAGTTTAAGTACTTTGAAAAAAGTTAAAAAATGTTAGTCGCTTTTCTAAATTTTTGATGATGTATTTCATTGTTACATGCATACGCACCAATATTTTAAAGGAAAATTTGCATGCCCAACATACAATTCTTATGTATTTATGCATTCCACACCTAAAATTTCATATTTGTATGCATGACACTTTGGTTCTTTAAATCAATGCATGAAAAGGTTTATTTCACACAATTCTCATGTATTTATGTATCTCACACTTAAACTTTCATATTTTCACGTAACAATGATATTTTTGATATGATATTAAGGCTTGGAGTATTGCTATGTGTGAAAATATGAAAGTTTAGATTTGAGATATGTAAATACATGATTATTGTAAGTCATGAATGTAAATTCCTCTTTTTAAAGGGAAATTCATATACAAAGTACAAAGTTCCTACATATTTTTGTATCTCAAACCCAAACTTTCAAATTTACACATATGACATTTTGGTGCTTTAAACTTATGCATAAAAATGTGTATTTCACTTTTAAAAAATTGTAATTGAGATATTTTTTATGTGAAATTAAAGTTTAGTTATGTGTGAAAATATGAAAGTTTGGCTTTTAGATGTGTAAATACATAAGAAATGTGTGCTATGAATGTAAATTCTCTTTTTTAAAGAGAAATTCACATGCCTAGCACACAACTCTTACATATTTTTGTTTCTCAAACATCATAAACTTTCAAATTTACATATGTGGTACTTTGGTGACTTAAACTATGAATGAAAATGTGTACTTCGCTTTGAAGGTTCTACCTACGCATTTAAAGTATGCATTTTTAGGGAACTCGTCAACTTTACCTGTTATAATATTCTCGGATTTAACAGAATGTCAAGAAGAAAAATTAATGGAAACATTAAGAAATTATAAGAAAGTCTTTGGATGGACATTGACAAATATTAAAGGTATCAACCCTTCAATCTGCATGCATAGAATTCTGATGGAAGATAATCAAAACCCTAGGGCAGATTCTCAAAGGAGATTGAACTCTATCATGAAAGAAGTTGTTAAAAATAAAATTTTAAAGTAGTTGGATGCTGGAATTATTTATCATATTTATGACAGTGCTTGAACCAGTCCAATCCAATGTTTCCTAAGAAAGGAGAAGTGACTGTAACGCTTAATAAAAGAAATGAACTAATTCCAACAAGAAAATTCACTAGGTAATGAATTCGTGTTGATTATAGAAAACTAATTCTGGCCACTATGAAAGATCACTTTCCTCTACCTTTTATGGACCAAGTTGGATAGGCTAGCTAAGCACTGATATTTTTACTTTTTGGAAGGATAATTAAGATACCACCAAATATTTATTGCGCATGAGGATCAAGAGAAAACAACTTTCACAAGTCCTTACGAAACATTTGCTTTTAGAATGATGCACTTTAGTTTATGTAATATTGCTGCAACTTTTGAAATATGCATGATGTCCATTTTCTGCAATCTAATTGAGAAAGGAATATAATTTCTCATGGACAACTTTTCAGTTTTTGGAACCTCCTTTGATTCATGTTTAGATCATTTAACGAGAGTTCTAAAGTATTGTGAAGAAACAAATTTAGTTCTTAACTAAGAAAAATATCAATTTATGATCGCATGAGGAATTTTTTTAAGACATAAAATTTCTAAAAGTGACATAGAAGCAGATACGACGAAAATATAAGTTATTGTTGAACTACCTCCTCCATTCACAGTGAAAGGGGTTAAGAGTTTTTTAGGATATGTTGGATTTTATAGGAGGTATATTAAAGACTTTTCTAAAATTGTCAAGCCACTATGCCATCTTTTGGAAAAAGATGTGATCTTTAATTTTAATAATGAATGTCTAAATGTCTTCAATTTATTAAAGAAGAAATTGATCACCGCACCTATTATTATTTCCCTCAATTGGGAAAAACCATTTAAATTAATGTGTGATGCGAGTGATTATGCTATTGGGGTTGTCTTAGGGCAAAAATATGATAAAATCTTTAAAGTAATATATTATGTCAATAAAACTCTTAATGAAACTCAAATTAATTATATTAATGTTGAGAATGAATTATTGACAATAATATATGCATTTGATAAATTTTGATCTTATCTTATTAGAACTAAATGTATTGTGCATATTGATCATTCTGCTATAAAATATTTAATATTGAAGAATGATGCAAAACTAAGGTTAATCAGATGGGTCATTCTGATGCAAGAGTTTAACTTTAAGGAAGTGGATAGGAAGGGTGTTTATAATAATATTATCGTGATAATTTATTGAAATAGTTAACTATTTAGTGATCATTTATCGAGACTTGAACAAGAATATGATGGTGATAATAATATTGAAATAAATGAAAATTTTCCTGATGAACAATTATATATGATTGTTGAATGGCGTGTTCCGTGTTATGTTGATATAGTTAACTATTTAGTTAGTAACATTTTACCCTACATACTTGCTAGCCATCAAAACAAACAATTCATACACGATGCAAGATTTTATCTTTTGGATGACCCTTAATTATATAAAAGTTGTAAGGATCAAGTTATCTGAAGATGCATATCATTTGAAGAAACCCAGTATTTTTTTCAAAAATGTCTTGAATCTGATTTTGGGGGATATTTTGGAGTACATAAAAATGCTTTAAAGATGTTACAAACTGAATTTTATTGACTTACGCTATTTAAGGATGTTGGACAGTGTTTTTTGAAAGAATGAAATGCTCCTAAATTTTACTTTGAAAATTTAAATTTTTTTATGTTTGGGGTTTGGATTTTATGGAACAATTTGTACCGCCTTTCGGAAACATGTATATTTTAATAACAGTGGATTATGTTTCTAAGTGGATTGAAGCAGTTGTTTTACCCCGTTGTGATGCTCAAAGTGTTGTTAAATTTTTAAAGAGAATTATTTTTACTAGATTTGGAATACCAAAAGTAATCATTTACATATGAGGGAAGTCATTTTAAAAACATAATGATTGAAAATTAACTAAGAAATATGGAATTAAACATAAAATTGTCATAACATATCATCCCCAAACTAGTGGTTTAGCAAAAGTATCTAATTGGAAAATTAAAAGAATATTAGAGAAGAATATTAATCCTAATCGAAGAGAATGGTTTGATAGACTTAATTATACATTATGTCTATAGGGCTGCATATAAAACTCTTATAGGAATGTCATCATATAGACTCATATTTGGAAAGGTTTGCCACTTACCAGTTGAATTAGAACGTAAAGCTTATTGGGTTATTAAGAAATTTAATTATAATTTGAAAGATGTTAACGAGAAATGATTATTATAGTTAAATGAGCTTGAAAAAATAAAAAATAAATCTTATGATAATGTGATAATTTATAAAGAAAAGATGAGAGTTTGGCATTATCGAAAGATTCAAAGAAAAAATTTTGAGCCTGGACAAGAGATTCTACTATATAATACTAGAATAAAACTATTTATCGAAAAACTTAAGTCCAGGTAGTCAAGGTCATTTATTGTGATAAAAGTCTATCTGTTCGGTACTGTGGATATTAAAGATTAAAAAACTGAACGAATAATTAAAGTAAACGGACATCGATTGAAACCTTACATTTGTGAAAACAAGTTTATATATGATGAGGTCCTGACGTTGGGTAACCCAAAGTAAAACATTGGATATATCATGCTAACGATGTTAAACCAAGTGCTTTGTGGAAGACAACCCATAGTTATTTGTGTGGATTGATCATTGATAATCTATTAGCCATTTATTGTAGAATTGAGAACTTCACAATGTAATGAAGCACCAATTACTTAATTAATGATTAAGATGAGATTGGAACATCAAATTGGTCGCAAGGAGAAACGATGTGTAATTGGGCACTGACACCTAAGCGCCAGATTTACGGTAAGATTGGCGCCTAAGCACCAGAAACCGGCGCCTAGGCACCACAGTTGGAAAACATGGGAAAGCTTCTCCCTAACAGTTTTAACCCATTTCTTTTTTTTTAAAGCCTCTGTAATTTCGCTTAAGGAGCCTGCAACTTCATATTCTTGGCGTGAAAACACTTTTGGAGAAGAAATTTGGTGTTAGGTTCAATTTTCTTATTCTTATGGAGAGTAAGAGCAATAGTGGGGTTGGTGGAAGGAACTTGGTGCACAAGGACACCCAACCTAATTCAATGAATTCCTTGTGCAAAGCCTAGAAAGAATTACTGATATGTTGATGAAAATTGAAGAGGAGATGAATAATTTGCATACCATGTTAAGCAACATCTACTACCAATTTCAGCATTTAGAGTAGCAGTTTAAACTCTAGTTCAATCACTTGGCATTCTTACAGGAGTATCATGTAAGGATGTATCTTGAGAACAATTTGATATGAGAGAGTTTCTGAAAAATTTCCTCGCACTCCTTGCTACAACTTGTTTGTGCATCAAACTCCGATGAATGAAAAGGTGGAGGGCAATAGTGTGAACAAATATTAGTAATCAAAAGTTTATGTGTGTAAATGTGATGTTTACATATGTTGCATTGGTTGTGCCTACATTTGAATTATGTGTGTTTTAGTTTTGCTTGATTTGGTGTCTCTGTTAGTATTTAATATACTTGTTTTTATTAAATTGTTAATTGTATTAATGAATCTATATTAACTTTGTGAGTAAATCTAATTTGTTAGAATGCTTGAACCATTTAGATTATTAGAATTTTGTTTGAAATCTCGAACTTGTGCAAATGAACATTGAGAGAAGTATTGATGATGATAAAAGTTTCAAATTGATGTGAATTGGGTTAATTTAGGTTTGAAGGCCATAAATTGTTGTGCTTGCACTTTAAAAATAAAAAAAATGAAATCAGAAAAATTTGGGTTTGGTAACTAGGTGCCAGAATTTGGTGCCTAAGTGTCGGACAGATGCACAGCGAAGCACCTAAGCTCCAAAACCAGCACCTAGACGCTAAACTGACCGAACCAACTATGTAACGTCGAATGAACCGTAAGATGATGGATGATGATGTTATTAATGATGTTGATGAGGTGGATGATTATTTTAGTCTTTTGATGAATGTTGGACTCATGTATTGCACTTCTTATTTTACTGTATTACTATTTATTTTGCACTCCAGTTTACATAAATTTGCATGTGAGTTAGCGTAGTTTTTAATTACTATGCAATTTTCATGATATACATATTAATTTTGGATTTACTAATGCTTAACACATGTTTTTACTTCTTGTATATGTATTATTCTTATGATTAGAACCCTGTGATAGATACTTTCTCTTTTCATATTTGTTTAATTAAAAATTTTAAGTTTGGGGGAGGGAGAAAAACATTTTAAAACTAAAACTTTATTTATCCTCAATAAACTATATTTAGAAAATTATTTTAAAAATAACATATGGTATGTGGAGTTATCTTTAGAGAACTATATTTTTAATTATATGAATATTATAGTAAACTTAAGTAAATTTTTTAGTGATAAAAGATAGTTCTAGAGTTAAGACATTTGGTACAAAAGTATAGGAATATGCTTTTACTATTCAAAGTAGGAAAAATTATAGTTTTAAAACACTAAGGATCTTAAATATACACTTTTTAAGAGAATTAGACTCTATTAAAAATTATTTTTATACTAATACACATTATCATGTAAAGAAATGTGAGATGTTTTTAACTTTAAGAGGAGGATAGTGAAGTTCATAATCATTAAAAGTCATCCAAGTATAGTAATCCTCACATGAACAAAAAAGAAAATAAAAGTAAGGATTGAAAATGATCCTGAAAGAAAATAAAATAAAATAAAAAAGAAAAGAAAGTTAAAAAGAAAAATATAGGGGGAGAAGCTTGAGAAGATGTCTGAATCATCTAAAATGAAGAAACTTATTTACATTTCTAAGCATATTCTTAATTTCAAAAGTATTAGTCAAATGATTACTAAATAGAGTTCTCATATAATTCTATCTTTAAATTCTTCTAACCTTCCTAAGTGTGACAAATTACAATTATTTATGAAATGAATAGAAAATCAAAATTCTTAACTTTAGTACTAAATATTCTTATACCCCAGTTCTACCTTGAATTATTAAAATTTTTTTCTAAGAAAAAGCTTTACTATTACATTTATGAAGTTAAAGTATAAGAATATTTAATAAGACCCACTACCAAAAGTTAGAATACTTATTTTTTATAAAAATAATTTACTTGAGGGCAAGTAACGTTTAAGTTTGGGGGGATTTGATACACCTTAAAATATGTTAATTTTCTATATGTATTTTATGCTCATTTTTAATGATATTGCACTTTAATGGGAGTTGTTTTACATGTTTTTAGTTTTAGGTAAAAGAAATGGAATTTTATAGAAAAAAGCGAAAATGGAGCAAGGAGCTAAAATCTTAAACTGATGCCTAGACTCCAGCTTCTGATGCCTAAGCACCAAACTATAGAAAGCTCCAACGTCATAGCGTTAGGATCTAATGCCTAGGCTTCGTTCTGTTATGCACATCTTCTAGAACGGTGGCGCCTAGGCGCCAAGGACGGTTTTTGATTTTGTGTATTAAATGTGGATGAATATTGAAGAGGTGTTTGAAGTGACTCTTGGTTATTTTGAGAGATCTATTTAATAGAGTCATTGGCTAGCCAAAAAAGTGGAGGGAAAAAGTTGCGAAGAGATTTGGTGTCTAATATTGGCGTTAGTCTTTGGAGAGAGTCTTGTGTGTGGGCGTGTGAGTCTTTGTTTTTGTGTTCAGGAGTAAAATTATAAAGAGAGTTGAGGATTCATCAAGGAAACATCAAAGGTTTTGCTAGGGGAAAGACAGAGTTCAAGATAAGTATTTTTTATTTTTTTTTTAAGTTTGTTCAACTTAAGTTTTAATATAAATCATGTTTTGTTTTCTTATCCTCATGAAGTTTCAGTAGCTTTCTTTTCTTTCTTTTTGTAATGAAAATTAATCTTGTGTAGGATTAGAATTGTTTAGAACTTCTCTTATTATATACTTGTGATGATTCATTATTTCATGCTTCATTTATATATTCAATCTAGTCAATTTGTATGTTAAAATTTATTGCGAATTCATAATGACTCGGGAGGGCTATGTATTTCTCAACTAGTAAAAATCACATTGTATTATTGGGTGAAGGAAAAGTGGTCCATAGTGCAGTGCAAATAAATAGGGACATAAGTATTGATTATTATAGAATTGGAGATTCTAGAGTGACAGACTAGAGACTTTATCAATTTAGTCTTTAATTTAGAACTTAAGGCATGTTTAGTCCTATAGAGAAGACACAGTGTGTAATCTGGAAGTGAGAGGCTAGAATCTACTCAGCATAACCATATCAATTAGGAACTTAACTTTACATTAGCCAATGTACATTATGCACTCGGAAGAGGGTAAAGAATATGTATGCTCCTATTTGACACAAAACTACATTTTAACATTTAAACATTTGATTCCTACTTAAGAAGAGTTTTGCCTTAAAAGTAAGGACCAAGCTTTTGACCCCTTTAAGGATTGGAAGGTAGTTATTCAAAATCAATTTGGTAGGAGGATTGAAAAATTATGCACTAATAACAGATTGAAATTTTACTCACATTTATTTAATTGATATTATACCAATCATCATAGAATTAAGAGTCATGCTATCAATTATTACCATAGTTAATTTTGAGCTCAAGCAAATGGATGTAAGGACAACTTTTCTTCATAATGACTTGAAAAGAAATGATCTATATGATGCAATCTAAAAGTTGAAAAAAAAAATCATTAATAAGTTTGCTTGTTAAAAGGAACTATCTATCTGTTGAAATTATATTCTAGATAATGATAAAATTAGATTTGATCAATTTATAAATAAAGTTGAGTTTAATAGATGTAGGCTAGATAATTGTATTTACCATAAAAGGGCATCTAATCAAGATGTTTTAGTTTTCTTACTTCTTTTTCTTGATGACATCTTAATTGCAAAAAAAGAAGTAGCTAAAACTATTTCTCTTAAAAACCAATTATCCATGGAATTCGAGATGAAGGATATGGGTTTAACTAACAAAATATTAGGCATATGTATAACAAGAGAAAAAGTTTTCTCAAAAAATATACTTGCAAGGGATATTGGAAAAGTTTGGAAAGATGGAATGTAAGAATGTAAACCTATCAAAAGGACATTTGCACCTCTATTCAAATTTAAGGCAATTGATGCACCTTGTCCGAATGAAAAATCATATATAAGTCACATACCACATGCACATATATTGGAAGTTCATTGTATTGAATGTTGTGCACAAGACCAAACCTTTCTCATTCACTTAGTGCGATTAGTAGACAAACGGAATAATACAAAAAGAATAATTTTCAAGTTTTGAAATGGATTATGAGAGATTTAAAAGAATTGGTGGATTTGGGGTAATGCATGAAGGAGAAACTATAGTTGATTAAATGATTAAAGGTTATACAAAATATGTTTATGCAAAACGTAGTGATGCAAGAAGACCCTATCTTTGAGTACATTTTCATTATTTTTTGTGGAATTGTCAATTGGATAACTTCTTACAACATCATGCTGCATTATCAACAACTAAAGCTGAATTTACAACTACTATTGAAGTTATTAAATAAGGTTTATGGCTTCATGGTTTGCTTAACAAGTTGAGTTTCAAACAAGATAATATTGCAATATTTTGTAATAACCTAATAAAGAAACTATTTTTCATGAGCGGACTAAACACATCAACATCAAATTGCATTTTATAAAAGATGTGACCATCGATGATATTGATGTAAAGAAAATTTCAACTGAAATCAACTCATGACCAAATGTCTACTCAATGGTAAATTCAAATTTTGTTTGAATGCAATTAATTGTTGCCTTTCCTTCTACATTTTGAACCAATGTGGAGTTTGTTAGTTTATGATCTGTTTTAAAAGTAATAAATTTGTCATTAGCTTTGTCTTCTAATTTTTCCTATTCTCTGTGTTAAATTTCCCTTTTTTTTCCTATTACTTCCTCATATATATATAACATATACTTTTATGTTCACTTTATATAGGAAAGGGCGTGCGTTCTATTCATATCATTAGAACCGGGAGAGGGCAAAGGCTTGGGAGATTGAAATTAATAAGATGAGCCAAAAAAGAAGAAAACAGAATAACACAAATTCAAGTGGAAAATCCAAGCATATGTTAAAAAAATGCTTGAAGAAGATTACAAGGTAGAGCACTTTGGATTCAATGGCTAACTCTCCATATATAAAACTCTAGTATAAATATTGAAATATCATGCATCTACAAAAAATCGAAATACATCCAACCTAACAAAATATATAAAAACTCATATCCTGAGGGCCATCACCATTGCATCTCTGCAAGAATCAGTGGCTGGATCTAGTTATATCAACCCTATCCCTCTCCTGCCAGCACTAATCACCTAAGAAAAAATCCCATAATTTTAGTCGCGCCAAATTTGTCGCACTACACATTTTTCAATCCAAACCCAATAAAATTCAACTCACAAATTCTATTACATTGAAAAAAGTTTCAATTGCGATGCTTGGCATGACACAAGCTTTGCATGAGTTTTTCCTTTCTGTACAATTTGCAATGTAGGCAATCCGAACAAGCAGCACGAACAGTTTTGGTGGCAAATAAAGGTTCATTGCTCCTTGGAGCTTATTATACATCCATACTTGGCCATTTTTCCACCAAACCATGGTTTTAGTTGTATCAAGCAGGAACAGGTTCTCGGATTTTGGTCCCCTCGAGTGAAGCTACACTGTCATAGTATTCTACGAGAACTTTCCATCCGCCAGGGCACATGAAGCCATCCGGTGGGTTCTCGCGGTTCTTGGCAAGGTTTCTCATCTGGGGAATAGAGTTTGAAGTTAGATTATAGTGGTGGGATGATGGTTGTTTTATACTCTAAAATCCGCTTGATTGTGAATCATGTTTTAATCGATTTAAAATTAAATTTTGATTAGCTGACTCAAAAAATGTTCATTTGAAACTAAGCTGACGCAAATTGAGATCATACACTCACACTTGACTCAAATCAACTCAAAACTCGCTGAAAATGATTCATGGGGAGGTTTTTAATTAAAATACCTTGGTGCCAGAGATGAAGAGGAAATCCTGGGGCCTTGAATGATCGAAGAAAGCCATCTTTCCCTGTGTTTTATCATAAGCAGCTACCTGAAGAGATTCATGGAAAACTTAGCAACTTGTCTTAATATGTAGCAGTTTCATGTAAGTTTATAAATGAAGTTGGCTTTTACATACCATGAAAAATATTACCAGGACATTATAATAAATAGAATCATGCAGTGGCTAACAATATATAATTATTTTACCATAAAGAGGACAATATCACCTAAATTTCTTAAATTTCCTCAAATAAGTGACTGATCAAAAAAGCAATACCATTCAAATTAAAATGTGGATTTGAGCCTGATTTTATACAATTGTTCAATGTGTGACATGGTACGAAAATCCTAAATGAATTAGGGCAATTCTGTTCAGCTGACATAGCAAACCGATGCCGTTCAACATGTTTCTTTTTTCTCTTTGGTTTCAAAATAACATGAAATGATCATGTCCGTGACTAACCATACCTTACTGTAAGGACAGTTCGATGGAACAAGCCCATCAAATTAGGGAAAAACCTTCAAGGCTTATTTGGCCGGTTTGAGTTTTAAATGTTCTGAAAAATCATTAATTTTACTACATTCTGCAAATTAGAGATCAAAAGAGATTTCCAACTCTAAAAATACTTTCAAAATCCTTTCAAATGTAAGGATTTTATTTCCATATTCGAAATGAGTGAAAATTAAATCATGACTTTCTAAAATATATTTTCTATCAAAATGCAACCAATTGAGCCTGAGAAAATTCTGGTGTAGCTATGTCATGTTATCGCTTGCTCTCAAAGGGTTTGAATTCCCTCAAAAAAGTTCGTCAAACAGATTGGATTACATTTCCAAAAGGTCTTTCTACACAAATGCTTCAGATTTCACATACCTTGAAAGGCAGGATGTTGAGTCTCTCGAGACCAGGGGCCATGCTGAGTACCTTCTTCCCGTGGTCGGCATCATAAAGGTCTCGTTTCTCAAGGGGATGAGCCATGCCAGCAGGATCTCTACCAACAATGTAGAAATTAGCACCGGCGTTAATACGAGACTTGGCATGCCACTGCACCTCAGTTGGCCCAGCATAATGCATGGGGGAGGGGAAGATGGCCACAACTGTAGTATCAGGGTCAAGCACACCTTCCTCAAGCACCTGTAATGCCATTTTGGAGAAAATTATTTGCAATATAAAATTAAGAAAATTGCATCAGGATGTCTCCCTATCAGCTTGGCTAGGATCAATCATTAAACCAATTGATTTGCTTTGAGATAAGTACGACACAACAGTAATAAAAATTACACTAATCTAAAAACAGACTCATGAACTTTAGAACCCATCATAACAAAAATTTTGAAATTGAAATAACAAATGGCACGTTTTGCATTCTAAATACTTTGCATGCCTCTGGCATTGCCTTTTATATGAGAAATGGAGGAAGGATTGGATACTACCTTCTCATGCTGCTTCATTCTCCAACTGAGTGGTACATCATCAGCTTTAGTATAGCCTCCCAGAGGGTGAAGCAACAAAATTGGATTTTTATAGCCCATCTCCAAGAGACGCTTACGAGTATCAGTCATGAGCAATGCATGACCATTATGCACAGGATTTCGGAGCTGAAAAGCAAAGACGGCATCTGCATTGCGCTTTGTGAACTCTTCGCGAAGTTCCGCAGGTGAAAGGCGATATTTATCGAGTCCGTCGTTGTATTTAACTGGCTCTATGACCTCCAAATCTCCACCTATGAGCCAGTTGCCGGCATTGGTTATGGTTTCTTCAACATAGGGTAGCCCAGGGGCAGTTGTTCCCCATGTTCTAGCAATTCGTTCTTCCTTGTTATGCTTGAATATCTCAATGCTGAAATGTAGTAGCAATCAAACATTAAACTTTATGCTTTTGACAAAAATCATGAAAGTAAACCTCTGACGTAATCAAAGAACTTACAGTTAATAAGCATAAGAAAAGGAGGGAAATCTACAAACTTAGCACAAAATTCTTACGAATTAACATATCCAGCACCTAAAATTTCATATTTACATACATAAAACTTTAATGCTTTAAACCTATTAATAAAAAGGTGGATTTCCCTCTTAAAAAGTGGCAATAGTGCTATTTTTTATGTCATATTAAAGATTTGAGTGCTTTGTGTGTAATATGAAGCCTGGGTTTGAGATATGCAAATACATAAGAATTGTGCGTTATGTATGAAGATGCCCCAAAAAAAGAATGTTTGTTCTATATTTTTTTTTAGTTGCAAAGTGCTGAATCTAGTTTCTTAAATATGCAACTATGAAAGTTAAGAAGAATTCAAAATTAAATTATAAGGCAGAGGAACAAATAACCAATTAAGGATTACAAATAAGAAAAAAATAAAGACGAACAATACGCAGAGCTAAAAGGAAAGAATTTAAACGATGTTCTTTACGCTCACCTTAGTTGGCAAATATTCAACATTGAGGAAAATGCGTTTTGGGTTCAATGCTATATTGGATTTATAAAAGATATTGGTGTAGTAGTGTTATGTGTCCGCCTAGTTTAAGGGCAAGTTCGTCTTTTGTATGCTTACGGGTAATTTAGTCTTTTATTATAATTATTTTTTGGTCTAAATATGCTTATTATATTTAGGATTAGACTTATTATTATTAGGATTAGGTTTTGCGAGAGATTTCCTACCTCTCAAATTGTAAGAATTGAGAGAGATTGCATGCCTCTCGAATTGTAGGTGTTTATCTTTTATATTTGTATGAGTTGTTCGGATTACTGAAGAAAATATTCGTGTTTGCTATAATTTTATGTGGAAAGACGTGTCGATTACTGCCTTGTATCATAACAAATTTGTATCAGAGCCTTGGATTCGTGATTGAAGCGAGATTCGTCGTGGGCGGCAGCAAATCTGACATGTGTTGCTAGAGTTTTTTCAATAGGTAGTTCGGCATGCTTTGTCAATAGATTCGGCAGTTCCAACAACAGTCCCTGAGGAAGAGACGTTGCTTGTGGAGCACATCTGGTGGACTTTGTTTCGACGACATTTCGTGCGACAGGCCGGCGGCAGTTTCGGAGAGGTCAGGAGGCCGGAAGAAAATTCCCTTGGTTCTTACCTTACCTTTCCTGTCTGTGAAACAGCAGAAGGCTTAAATTGGAAAGCAAAACCAAGAACAGCATAAGGCTTAATAGGAAAGCAAAAATAAAGCTTTAATTAAGGATTTCCAAAAGTATCCGTATGTAGAAGGAAAAAGCTTTTAGAAGAAATTTTTTTAAGGGAACAGTAATTTAGGAAAAACTATTTCGGACATTTGGATGGCTTAGACAAACAAAAGCAAGCAGGACCAAAGTTGAAAGAGATTGAAGAGACACATGTGACCGAGTTGACAGTGATTTTGGTGATCGATAAGCCATGAGATAAGCCATTTGGGGTTGTGATATTATCTAAAAGATTGATTGGAAATCATGCCGCCTACTGATTCAGATGCGACCAAAGGATGTGTGCAATACTGTATTTTGAACTTCTGTTGGTCACTATGAATTCCTGATTAAATGGAAAAGATGATTAAATAATGACGTCAGCTGGGAGCCTCTGACTTGATCAAACAACAGTCTAATTTATTGTCTTTTGGGAGGGGAGTATTGTTAGATGTATGCCTAGCCTAAAGGCAAGTTCATTTTTTATACACCTAAGGGCATTTTAGACTTTTATTATTCTTATTATTATTGGGTATAAATAGGTTTGTTATGTTTAGGGTTATGTGTAAGCATGAGTTTGAGTTGTGAGTCTTAGGTTTAGGTCTTGGGAGATATTTCCTACCTCTCGAATTGTAGGAATTGGGAGAGATCACCTACCCCTCGACTCTCTAGGTGCTTATCTTTTGTATTTGTGTGAGTTGTTTATATTATTGAAGAAAATATCCATGTTTGCCATAATTTTCTATGAAAAGACGTGCTGATTTCTGCCTGAAATCATAACAGGTAGTACAAGTGGATGGCGCTCACACATGGCATAAGCTTTGGGTTGGAGATGAGTTTGACCACTTTTGCTCTTCTTTGTTTCAAACTCCCTAACAAATTGTATCAGAGCTAATGATTTGGTTAAATATTTGATGTGGTTTGAAGCTCCAATGGGTCTCAATAGCTACTACCATAGTTGACAATGATTCAAAAGAAAGTGGCTTTCACAAAGGAAGTGATGTCCAACGTGAAAGGTTCTAATATAAAGAAAAGTTCGTCAAAGCATGTAGAAATACCAAATAGCCAACTTTTCACCCATTGGCTTTAGTTTTTAGGTTTAAAAAGGTGGGTTGAACGCTCCTGCATTAGCGGTAACTCAATCCCTCTTTGATGCATAGCCCCAAACATCAATACTATCTATATATATATCATCATTAGAAAAAAAAAATTATGTAAACTCACCATCTCATCATAATCTTATCAGAAAAATATCACGTGATTAACAATGTTGAAAACGTGTTAGAATTTGTAGGCATGAAATGGTATGTTTTAAGAAGAAAATGTGTCGTGAAAACATTTGACAAGTTTTTTGGGACTTCTTCGTATGATACCAAACTTTTAGGTTGTATGTTTGCATCATATGCTTAGATAGCAAGCAGTAGTATCTACATCAAGGCCTTAAATGGCTGTGATGGATGCAACTGACAATTTAGTCCATAACAACAATCTTTAAAATTGATCAATAGAAATTCTTCAAATCCTTTTGATGTATTTATCCTGCACATTATCATCACTACCACCAACATCACCATCAACTCCGTCATACCATTAAAATCATCATAGACGAGCAAGAACATCTAAGTAATCTAATAATGGTGTGGTGCTAAGACTGGAGATTGTAGTATTACAAATTCAAGGGTCAACTAAGTACCACCACAAAATTATTTATTTTTTATTATCATTAATAATAAAAGTATTGAGATAAGACCGAAGTTTCTAGAATTATAAAGTCGGAAGACAGTTAAGTACCACTCCATCATGATTTAATTTTCCTTATCATTATCACCACAACGCCACTGCACTCATCAACCTCCGATTTTATAAAGTAATAGTTGTAAGACTGAAGGTTCTAACATTATAAAGCCGATTGAATATGATGGTGCGACTATTTTTTATGCTTTTTATTTATCTTTCTTTTACTTGCAGGACTATAGTAAATTTAATAAAATAATATAATATTCTAAAGTGCTATAAGTGTTATAAAATATATTGTCTTAGGTAATGCTAATATCCTAAAGTTTGTGAGAGTGCTTTAGGTATACTAAAGATACAAAAAGCTCATGGACTACCTGTGTTACAGATTGAGACATTGAGCAGTGAAGTATTAAATCTATTAGCTTCAGTGAAACATCACATTTTGATGAAACAAAGGAGAATTAGATTCTAAGCTATAGGAAAGGTTCCAAAAAAATAAAAAACACAAATTTGTATTAAGAATTCTGGAGATGATTGGGAGTATCAATTTTATGATGCTCAATTTGTCCCAGTGCCAAATCATACTATTAAAGCATTTAAGGTGAGGACGGAATTATTTAGGGGTATGAAAATTCAAAAGCAGGAGCACAATAACGTTTAAACTACTTAATAGCATTCATCATAATGCAATATTTGTACAAGATAGCATCCCACAAGTATCAACTCTAATGTCTTCTAAACCTAATAAGATTCAGCATGCCATAGAGAAAGTCACAAAAGAGATCTACCATTACCATAATATTGACTAAAAAGGGAGGTTTATTAGGTAATGACTCAATATCATGCTTCATACACTAAGTGCAGTAAACGTCAAGCTACCTTATGAGAAAGATTGAAAACAAGTTAGGATATTTATTAGGTATTGATTCAATATCCGTGCATAAATGACAAGATGAGATAGTTATTTTGTTTCTCACATAAGCTAGCAAATGGATTTGGTGATTTTACTAAGTTCGGTAATTTGCAATGTTTTTATTGGTGGCTATATGAAGTTGATGCATGGAAGCTTAGTTGGCGTGAATGCAAATGGCAATATGAAGGTTATTATGGAGTTGTGAAGGAATTCAGATTAAAAAATAAAAATAAAAAAAATGTAAATAGACATAAAGAGAAAGAATTCGTATAAGTTGTTTATATCAAAGAACCAGTGATAGCTTCTCTAAGTACTTCTTAAGCAGGCAGTTTTCTAATATTTCTTTAATCCTTATTTTTTATTCCCTCTTAAATTATTTTTCTTTTACTGATCATGTGAGACAAGGTAACATTTGACAAGCTTAGATAGATCAACTAAAAATATAATATGGCAGCCAAAATAACAAACTTTTAATCACAGTATCAACGCATCCTGCACGATTGATCTTGAATAAAAGCATTAACTTCCAAAATAAAATTGAAAAGCGACCAATCACATTCAAAACAAGATAGTAAAATGGTTAAAACACACGAAAATGGTTTTATTGAATGATGAAGCTAAGCTGTGTAAAGAAAATGATCCGTCCATTTAAATTACTACTGTTTGTCATAATCATATTGCTCAAACGTGGTGATCAGTTAGGTTTCAACAGTACTGACGTACTCATGCATCATCTACATGATTCTAGCATTAACCAAGGGTCACTTCGTATATCTTTTAGTAGTTATTCGACTTCATCAAGAAAACAAATGAGTTACAATGACTTGGCTACTTTTGTACAAAAACGGAAAGTGTTTACCTTAAATCTTTTTTTCTTTTTGAAAATAAGAAAGGGGAATGTCTTCCTCCATCATGTTGATCCAAAATAATAAAATGACATTAAATATAACCAAAAAACTAAGAAAAAAGTGAAATATTACTGAACGTGATTGCTTATCATGGTATTAGATAATTTTAATGGTAAAATAAAAGGAATAAAGAAACATGATAAATCAAATGATAATTCAGATGTTAATCAGTAATAAAAGTTTCAGGGAAACTGAAAAACAGATCATAAGGATATACAAACAGAGGAACTAAAATCCGATTAACATTACTTTGATAATCGATTGACACTACTATCTGCACCTTGAACTAGAAAGAGGAGCCATGTTTTCCCATGCTAATAAGGATTCCAATCTTAATTTCTTATCCCATAAGAAAAAAAAAAAGATAAATCATGTAAAGTATTGAATCAAAGTCACCCCAACAAACACCGGTCATCAATTAGAAATTTGCCGTATAAATCAACACATAAATAATCCAAAGAAAACGTCGGAATTAGTTCAAATTCACTATATAACGTTCAACCCCACCTCAAACAACACCCCTGAATTCAATGTAAAAGCAAACGACACAACTTATCACCAAAAACAATAAAACCAACAACCCATCATCTCAAATAAATAAACTAATGCCAGTTTAATCACACCAAAAGAAAAAAGAGAAACTAAGAATCCAGTCCACTGTATGGAAATTTTCCACTTACTCTTTAAGAACGGCAATGGGATTGTTATTAACATCAGCAAGCACAACTCTATCCCGCCCTTCAACAACCCGCTTCTGCTCATCGTCAAGCGCGAGCACGATCGGCACCGACATATTGACCACAGAGCCGTCCGGCATCCGCAGGCAATTAAAATGAAGAGTTTGGAGGAACTCGGCTTCTCTCATGAAGCCCCGGAGCGGGCTCGCCCACCCCTCACTCAACACATGCACCCACTGCAAATCGATCCTCGATAGCTTAATCCGCGGCAAACCTCCCGCCATCGCAGCCTCCTTCCGAAGAGCCTCCCGCTCCGGCCCTACCGTCGCCACCAGCTCCACCAGCTTCCCGCCATCCGGCTTAATCAGGCCGCACCGAACCCCAGCCGGGCAGCGTGAGACCCGCCGGAAGCGGGCGGCGGCGCCGGCGAAATCGGTTCGCCGGGTTCCGGGAAGTCGCAGATGGCTGCGTGGAGATTTCGCGATGAAAGTTTCCATAGAAGCCATCGCCGAGATGGCTTCCGGCGATCGAAGAACGGACCAAAAAGGGGAAGGGGATTAATCCAATTGGAGAATTAATTAGTGGATTATGATTTGAGAGAGGGGGCAGTGATGTGGCAATTTATAAGAATGAGACATGTGCCTAAAAAGGGATGCGCGAACCTGGTTGGTATTGCGGTCAGATTAGTGGGAGGAGGAGAAGGGGGCATGAATCTGGACGGTTTCCGGTAGGGTGTATGTGGATCAGAAAGGCGGCTACGTGTGGTAAGTAATTTGGTTTTTGTTTTGGATTTTAGTTTGCTGGTTTGATAGGTGGCAAAGTTGGACTCTTCAGCTCCAGGAGGTCAAAAAACATAAAAGGATAGATTTCAGGAAGCTTCTTTAGGGGAGGAGATCTTTCTAAATGAAAAAAGAATGATGGCTATTTTTTTCAGTGATTGAAGTTGGGATTTAGACTTCTGGTTTAAATTTTTTTTCTATTTTTTTTTATCTTCTCTTTGTTTGTTATCATTGGAGGTGTTCGAATTCACACATTTATATTTCATTTTGTGCGGTAAATTTATGATGGTAGAGTGATATATTGACATATTCGTATTCTATATAAATCCAACACACAGATAAAATAAAATCGGCTTAATAGACAAAAAGATTTAATTTTACATGAAAAACAGGCACTCAGCTACTGTGAAGAAAAGTAGATGGTAGGGGTAGTGTGCTAGAAAATCTGTTGTTGATGTCTTCGATAGTGGTGGCCAGACAATAGTGACCAGGAAGCAGCGATGGTAGTATGGTGGTGAAAATGGCTCGATGACGGTAGTCGGGCAACGATGGTCTGACGGTGCTAGCGGCTCAATGGCTATTTGTTGGGTAGTTGCGGTTTGGCGGTGGTGGAAGCCAGACTGCGATGGTCCAGTAGTGGCAACGACTCAATAACGACGGTCGGGTAGAAACTGTCCGACGGGTGGCAAACAATTTATGGTGACCAAGCAGTGGTGGTCTGATGGTTTCAGTGGGTTAATTGTGATGGTGGTGGCTACCTGACGATGACGATGGTGGCCCGAAAGCGGTAGTCCAACGGTGGAAGTAACTTGATGATGGCGGTCAAGCTGTGATAATTGGGAAGAGGCGGTCTAATGGTGGCGAGTATCGGTATGTGGTGGCTGGGAAGCAGCAAAAATAGTGTGACGATGGCTACTGCTTGACGGCAGTGGCTGTGTAGTGGTGGTCCTGTTGACGACGACTAGTCGATAACGTTCCTGTGGCAGTGGAGCTCAGAGCCCCTCAAGTGCATGGAGCTCTTTAGCTATATCGTCCATGTCTCGGTCCCAAGTCCACTTCATAAAGGGAGTAGGGTTCTATTTATGGATTTTGTGAGTGAAATTTTATACAAATATCGCATGAATTTGCACAACTCCATTGAAGGGCCTAGAGTGATCCCTTTAATAAAATGGTATTCTATGAGCATTTGAGTACCTTAATTATGTAAGAACTTAGTGATCTTATGCTCGTTGGATTCGGCTCAACGAGACAATTGATTCGACCATAAGCTTATCAGGTTTGGAATCTATTTGAACACACAAGTGCCCATCCAAAGCC
Organism: Phalaenopsis equestris; assembly: GCF_001263595.1. NCBI lineage: Eukaryota > Viridiplantae > Streptophyta > Magnoliopsida > Asparagales > Orchidaceae > Phalaenopsis > Phalaenopsis equestris. The sequence continues at coordinate 616,056 of NW_018164953.1, read as the reverse complement.
TCTAATCATGCTTAAATGGCATGATCTGGACTTGATCAGTCTCGGATCGAATCAATATTTGCTTCAATGTGCTCGCCTTGTCGAGACGGTCAATTTGTCTATAGCTTGCTAAAATCAGTGCTTGGATGATCATGAATTTTTATTTGGAGATGTTTCTTGCTCAAAATGCTTCAAGATTTATGCATGAACAAAATATTTTTTGAGGATGTATCAATTGCACCCCTATTTTCATAAATTGTTGTCAAAGATGTTCAAAACACATCTCAATTTTTTAAAGAAGTATATGCCGCAAAATAGTGACTTTGAAGAAAATGTGAGATGAGTTGCTCTTTTAGTTATAACATTGTCTTCTTACTGGGATCCTTACCACAAAAAGGACTTGTCAATAGCCATTTGAAATTATCAAATTTGTGTCAGAGATACTAAAGCTGGCTCTACAAATTAAAATGTGTCAAAAGTGGGTTGGACAAACAATCACCACCCATGATAGAGATCGTGGTCGCAGCCAAATGGCGGTACTTCTCTAATGATAGTGTGACAGTGGCCAGACAACAACGATAGTGCTCCGGCGATTGTGGTGGCTTGACGACGATAGCAAAGTTGGGGGCTAGGACGTGGTGGTGGCCAAATAGTGGTGGCCTGGTAGCGGTTGCTACCGGCAATGAAATAGTTGTGGTCTGACGATGGTGAAGGTGGTGACCGAGAAGAGTTGCTTCTGTGGCGGCGAGCAGATGATGGCGATGGTGGTGTTGGCCAGGCAACGATGATTAGAAAATAACGATATCGTGACGACATCCACCAGATGATAGCCGAATGATGGAGGCATTGGTCAGACGACTATCCATTGGTGGAGGCGACAACTTGACAGGGGTGGTCGAACGGTAGTGGTCCGAGGACGGTGGAGTCCAAATAGCAATCCAATGATGAAGGTGTCAAGATGTGGCGGTTAAGAGGTAATGGCTAGACGATGCTGGTTGGATAGCAGCGGTCCCGCGGTAGCGTATGTGCACATGGAGGCACATGCACAGATGCGTCTTTAAACGCGCATGTGCATGAGCATCCATTGATGAACATGTGTGCACATAGTGTGGTGCATGTGATGTCGTGCATACAAAAGCAAGGTGTTGTGAGTGAGAACATGAGATGGCATGCACAAATGTGTGGTGCCTACACGTAAACATGCGGTGCCATATGCACGAATGTGCAGTGTCGTGCGCACAAACTTGTGATGCACTGGTGCACCAATTTCATGCAGGAGTATTAATTTAAAGTATGTGCATCAACTGATGGATTTTATAAACTTTGTATATGATACTTTTCAAGGAAAATCATATAGTGATTAAAAAATTTTGAAATTCTCCAAAAATTGAGATTTTTTTTCTCTTTTGTATTATTTTTAAAAGGAAAACAATATTTATGTAAAGAAATTGATTTTTCAAATAATTCCTTTTCTTTTTCTACCCCTTACTCAAGCTTATAAAATAATCCCTTGGGTGCAATAGAGGGCACACCTCTCATTTGTTAAGAAAATTACTTCAAAAAAGTTATCTTCTAATTTCACCGTGAAATAGGATCACGTGATTGAATAAAATTGGAACAAAAAATTTAAGAAAGCACAATTAAAGTGACCAAAAAACACACAAAAATTTTACGTAGAAAAACCTGAAAACGAGAAAAAATCACGGAGTCACATCACCACAAATTTCACTTTGTAATTCAGAAAATTTTACAAAGGACTCACACAAGTTTCTTCTCTACACTCAAATGAAGAAACTTACAAAACTTGCACCAACAATCTTCCCTCTCCAATCCAATGTAAAAATCACGCCGAATAACCAATTTTATCTCTTCGACACTCCTCACCTTCACTGGGATGCTCTTTGAAGAATTCAGAAGAAAGAAAATAGCAAGTTACCATTTACCGCACTCAAAATTGGCTTAAAAACTGAAATCTTGTGTACTAACTGTACCGGGCGCTTAGTGGCCCAAACTTAGGGCCTAAGCGTCAAGCGCTCTATATGGGCGCCTAGAAATGGGCACCTATGCACCACTAGACTGATGCTTATGCCTTGGTCTATCGAGAAAAAGAGTAGGCCCGCTCTATAGCGAGCCCATATGCGTCCAAAACTGGTGCCTAAGCATCAGCTCTACTGTAGTTGTGTCCTTATGGGGCGCTTTAGCGCCCATGGCTTGCCTAAGTGTCAACCTTAAATGCTGCTTAGAATGCTTTCACTCCACACACCGTAATAATCTCCCACTTGGATACAAAACATCAAGCACTAATCCTCTGTATCTGCACCTTCATCTGAATCGTCTTCATAGATACGTATCGTGGTGTGACTCACCCCCGGTCTCAACCTTCATGAAACCCGCTTAAAGCCCGACACAGCTTCAGTTTCTTAACACTCACCACCTTCATCAACATATCTGCAAATTTTTTAACTATATGTATCTTTTCCAGAAATAACTATCCATCCTCTTGAAGAGATCGAATGAAAAAATGCCCGAGCTAAATGTGTTTCATCCTGGCCTGAAAAACAGCGTTCTCAGCAAGATGAATCATACTCATACTATCATTGTTGAGTTTTCCAATCCCCTACTCCTTGCCCAATTCTGCCATGAAATTTTGTTGTCAAGTTATTTCCTTGCTAACATCAGTAATAGCAACATATTCGCCCTCTGTAGTTGAAAGTGCAACGATTTTCTACAACCTGAAAACCCAAGTCACTATTGTGTTCTCCAATGTATAGATGTACCCCATTTTACTTCTTTTACTGTCCACATCTCCTATCATATCTAAATCTATGATAGGAGATGTGGAACGAAAGATAGGAGAGAGTCTAAGTTTACTATTTAGTGTGAAAAGAATATTGTTATCAACATGAGTGGTTTCAATGTTTTGGTTATTTTTAATAACTACTTGATCAGAACCATTATAGATAGTTGGCTGCTGTAAATTGGCCAAATAAGTTGTGAGATGAGCTGTGGCTCGGGTATCTAAATCCTAATCTAGTTGCTAGTTATTAAGTTAAATGGTAAGAGCAGTAACATGAAGTATTGAGATGGCTTTATATTAGAGATTTATTATGCGCCAACATTGAGTGGTTGAATGCCCATTCTGTTACAAATTTGACACATTACTTGAGAATTTGGTTTCAACATGTTATTGTTGTTCTAATATTTGGCATTTGAAAAGTTCTTGGAGAAGATTCTTTGATTTTGATGCCTCCTTTGCTTTTATATGTCAGTAGGGCTGAATGTTTGGTTGCTTTTATTTATTCATTGGCAATGTTACATTCCTCACTATGTAATAATGAGTAGAAATCATCCAAGCTAATCGGGTTCAAGTTGGTTCTAATGGAAGTCTTGAAACTTGGATAGCTTGATGGCAATCCACTTAAGGTATAAAAAGTAATATTTTTGGTATCAATCCTTGAACCTACAACTGTATTGCTGTCCACCAAATTCTTGATAACAATGAGAAGTTGAGTCAATGTGTGTACTTTCATGGTGATGTTTTCAAGTTAATTCTCAAGCTAAATGACTTTTAATTTATTTTTGGATTGAAATTTCCTTTCTAATGTATGTCAAATTTGAGAGGTACTACTTATATGGGGAATATTTGAGAGAATAGAGGGTGAAATAGTGGATAAAATTATTGTCATAAGATTTCTATCTACACGTTGTCATAAGAGATAATCTTAATTTTCAATTAAGTGCCCATCTCATCTTGAATCAATCTTGATGGGATAGTAAGTGTGTTGTCTAAAAAAAAATCAAATCCATTAGCTATGAGAAATTTTGAAATTTATACCATCCATTCAAGATAATTTTTTTGCATTAAATTTGTGTTTGCCACATTTTTTTATATGAGACATCAAAAATTTTAATTATGTGAATATAATTATCTCATTTATCTTATTGAATGAGAGTGTAGTTTGCTGATTTTCGTGTGTTTAAGTTGATGAGATCGAATCCATTGCTGTTGTTATGCTCTGTGAAACAAAGAAATAGCAAAAAACTGAACATAAAGAATAAAATAAGAGAAATATGATATATGAGCCAGAAAAAGATAAGTATTTCATTGTTATTCATCCACCACTCTACATCACATAGATCACGTATTTATAAAAGTGTACATAACAAAGTTGTACTATAACATCGGGAAATAATTGACATTTTATATTTATTGTTGGATATTAATATAAAAGGTTACGTTAGGATCTTGGGATCCCTAATCCATCGAGAGCTCTTCAATTAGAAGTAAGAGGTAGCCCGCGAGAGGAACTTGAAGAGCTAGAGGAAGGGCTCCTTTTATCTTGCACTTAAATTCTAAGCTAATTTGTAATTAAATTTTGCAAATAGGGTGAAATAAATGATTTTCCAATTAAACTATTTTGAATTGCAAAAACTTACTTGGTTGTTTGGTTAGGGGGAGGAAGGTAAAACAAAAGTATCGCACAAAAACTAAGATACAAACACGTGTGCAATGCCCTTGTAAATTTAAAGATTAAATAATGGGAAGGATAAAAGTTCTTGATGATATTGTACATTATTTATTTTCATATGATATCATTAATTTCATGGACTAGTAATATATACTATTCGAATGATATTTTCTTAGTAGTAATATATACTATTATATGATGAAGAAAATTAGATGATATAACTGTGCAAAATGCACAAGATTCGTAAAAAAAAAAAAAAAAAAAAAAAGGAGAAAACATTACTCACTTCCACTTTGATGATTGATCTGCTTTTTTATGTTTTATTAGTCAAGCATTAAATCAAAAGAATTAACCTCAACCTCAATGACTAAAATAATTAATCATATTTGGTTTTTCATTTAAAAAGATATCTACTATTCAAAAAGCTTACTTGGCTCGAGTGAAATGTGGAGTTGGCTCTCATAATATTTCACACGTAAAAGAGGTTCATGTAAATAAATAAAGGAGTTGAGAGGAAGACCATCTTCAAATCTAATATTATTAAAAATGAAATTATGCTTTGCCCGAATTTTTAAGTTAAAAGTTGTGCTTTGATTGTAGAAGGTGAGTAAGAAAGAACAACTTTCATTTAGAAATTTCCCTTGCAAAGTGCAAAACCACTTCGATCAATTCTTCAATTACATACCGGTTTGCATTTTTCAGCATCAACATCATAATCACGATGGTATCTTTGGGGGTCATGGAGATCATGACCTCCAGCCTTTGTTTATTGATGAATCTATTCATGATTCTGAAAATCTTTGTTTTATTGTTAAAAGTAATCATTATTCTGGAAGGCCTTCACAATCTTATCTATTGAGAACTGCAAAGGAGTCATTGGAGAAATTTGGTGAATAGGCAATGGCGACCTCTTTTCCTTGCAAACATCAACTCATCTTCCAAATACTAAATTTGCCTTTCTAGTGAAGGAATGCACTCATTTTCTAATCAGATGTGATCAAAACTTCTAAGTTTAGTCCGATTATAGTTCTTATAGAGCAACATGCCTCCATTTACTCCTCAATAAAATTATGGCAATTAAACAACTCCAACAGCAATGCTAGAGTTTTTGGTCGCTACAGATCAAGGGCATAGCAAAAGGACTTGTCAATCTCTCTCGAAAATTTATTGCGTGCGGAGACCCAACACAAAATTTGCGTGCAGCATTCGATCAAGACCGTCAAAATCTTTAGAGTAGGCCCCATTCTAATTAAAAAAACACTCTAGTTGATAAGGTCTAAATTTCATTTCACCTTCTCTCTATTTTTTGCAATCTTAAAAGATTAAACTGAAATTATTTGGATAACATCTCCTTGCTCGCCACAATGGGGAAGCAATCCCTCTCACACAAATGCCCCATTTTCTTTATTGTTGCCGTCATTTGCTATTTTAGCTTATTGATTTGTTATGCTACAAACTTGGTGGCGCATTCCATCTTGTATAACTCCGCATCTTATTTGTGGCATAATACACAATTACCTCACTCCTTAATTGCTTGAATATCAATTTACCAATGAAGCAACATCCAAATAAAAAACATAAAGGGGAGAACAAAAAGAGAATCCTCTAAACCAACAAGTACTCTCCAATGAATGAGGATAAATCTCTTCCTATAAAAAACAGCCTTATTTATAGGTGGCATGATTCATATTTTACATTGTTATGAATAATGCTATTATTACACTCAAATGTCCAACATTAACAGTTTAATACCCCCATCTAATAATATCTTATCTTAATTATTTTCTCGAAATTTTTTATAAACATACTCCTGTCTCCCTAGTAAATCACAAGCAAGGGGAACATGATATTGATAAATTCATCATATCCTATATATATATATATATAAGGACAGCTGATATAAATGCATGTCATTTTAAAGTTTGATTTATTGGCAGAAGAGCTTTATATAATTATTGCTCGTAAGTTTATCATAAAAAAATAAAGAAAATCAACAGAAGTAATTTGAACAGCTTAATTAGACGTTTTACAATGAAGTTCTTCAAATAGACGTTTAATCTGAATTTAAAAAGCTGTTGCAGATTAAGTTGTCATAATACATTGCTTTGATATGATACAGACTCCCCCACTTTGCATCATGCAAATTCCTGCAAAACAAGAACTAAAAGAAATTTCAACATTTTATTAGTCAAAACACAAGGCAAAGTAAATGAATGTTATATGTTTACAAGATCAAATTTTCTTGAAATTTTAACTAGCCCCAAATAACATAACTGTACACCATTTCTATATATGATTATCAGGCTTCATATGAAGCCATGTTCATTCTCTGAAAAACAATAAAAACTTCCATTCAAATTTATATAATGATATGATATTTATCCTTTAATATCCTGTGTAATAGATAAAAATAAATTTGTACTGGAAGTACAATATTAAAAAAGCTACAATTATTATAGCTCACAATCCATTGCCAAGATTTATTTTTAATCTTTTTTTAACTACCATTACCATTTTTTATCATTTTAACTTAACTAAAATACATGTTTAAGCTTTTTCTTACATTAATAAAGAAGAGAACATAATTGTCTGCAAACATACTACTTACAACACTCTTCAGTACTGTAGTCCTTCAGCACCAGTTCCTCAGAAGGAGATTGAAATAGTATATGCCCAAAAATAGGAAGAAATGAGGCTGCCAAAGCATGACCTAGCAAAGACTGACTCAGCAAATCCATGAATATTTTATCATAAACTCACTCATACATATCAATCAGTGCTAGATCATGCTGGCAGCTTCATTCATTCCACAGAGCACCAATTGTTGAATTCGGAAAACCTGTTAAGTCTTTCTCATGGTGTGGAACATATGTCTAATGATCAAATATATGTGACAAAACATACTATAATGTGCAATAAGAGAAAAAAAACAAAACAAAAATTAATACAATACCTTACAAACAACTAAAAACTTTCTATTTCTTAATGCATGCAGAAGTAAGAAAAAGAGAAGACTGATAACAACATATGTACTTCAACAAAAGCAGTAGAAAAAAAGCATGCATAAGAATAGAGATCCATAGCTGTGGTATGTGAAGTAGAGAAGAGAAGAACAAAGAGACACAAAAACAACGCAAGGAAAAAAGAATAAAGTTGAAAACAGAGTAAATTAATGCAACCACAAAAGAACAGGGGAGAAAAAACACACTAGCAACTTCTCTGCATGCAGGGAACACACACTTTGCCTTCATTTATACAAGTAGAGATGTGCAATGTGGGTTAGTAAGCCATAAAAGAGATAGAGAGAGAAATCCAGAGAGAGAAAGAATAAAGCTTTGTATGATAGGTGTGGCTAGAAGAGCGTAGCTGTGCAGGAATAGGGTGGCATCGACGCAGTCATTTAGGATGGAAGCAAGACATAGGGGCCGTACCCCATGCGCGAGGCATGGCAGGGAAGGGAGAAGTAGGTCTCTTTAGTGCTGTGTAGCTATATATGAGATAGAGAGAGAGAGAGAGAGGTGAGTTAACAGTTCAAAGTTCAGTATAAAGAGGACAGAGGAAAAGCCTAAAGAAAGAAACCATGCTTGACCATAGTGTGTTGCATGCTTCTAAAAGAGGAATTCCGCTGCGGCAGAGGCTGAGATTGTCACGGAAGGGAAAGATAACCGGGACTAAAAGCCAAAGACCAAGTACTTGTAGAGATAAATATATATTTATTTAAAATTGAAATCAACTTTACAAACATTTGTCTATTTTGCTTTTTTTTTTTTTTTTTTTTTTTTTTTTTTTTTTTTTTTTTTTTTTTTTTTGTTGTTGAGGTTGAAGGTCTTATCTATAAATGTAATGCAGCAAAAGTTTATATCATAATATAACAACAACAACAACAACAACAAAGCTTTAATCAACTACATGAATCCGTTTTCTCCATAGCGCCCTGTTTAGCGACATATTTTCATTTAGTTCTAATAAATTGAGATCATTTTTTATACAATAAGCCCAAGTCTTTCTAGGCCCACCTCTGCCTTTCTTAACGTAAGTTGAATCCAAAACATCTACTCTCCTAATCGGATCATTAGATGGTCGACGCTTAATGTGACCAAACCATCTTTTTCTAACTTTGTCCATCACAGGAGCTACACCAACCCTATCACGGATATAATCGTTTCGCATTTTGCCTCTAGGTGTAAAGCCACTCACTCATCCACCTAATCATTCTCATCTCGGTAACACTTAACTTAGTATTATGCTTCTCTTTTAAAGGCCAACATTCAGCGCAAAGAGCATTGCAGGTCTCACCACCATCTTAAAAAAATTTCCTTTCAGGCTAAGCGGTACTTTTCTATCACACAAAATGCCCGAAGCATTCCTCCACTTTAACTAACCAACTTGAATTCTACTATTAACATCCCTTCAAAACTCAATCCAACTCTCCTTCAAATGCCACTACATTCCATTAATGTTAGTTTCCAATGGATTATTTTCAATGCCTCACTCACTGCCCATCACAGACGCATACTCTCCCCCACACGCTATTAAATTTGATTAATTAATAACTCAAAAAAATTAGACACTAACTCTTTACTATTCTTCAAACCTTGGTTTGAATCACATTCATATTATATTTGAACTTAGGTTCAATTAGTTCAAATCATGTACAAATTCGAACAAATTTGATACTATCTCTAAATCTTCTGCAAATGCAAGATGTTATCCCACATAGAGAATAATTTCATCTGTGACCAATTTTCGAATAAATATTTTTTTAAGAAAATAAATAGTTCAAATATTATGTAATTGATGCTCTTGATTCATAAGTCAAGTTCATCTTTTATAATATTTTACAAAATTTCTATAAAATTGTCAAAAAATTTAGGATTCAACCACCACATTAATAAATGTAAAATCTTAAATTTACATAGAAATATTTTGAGAATTTTTTAATAAAATTCCATGAAAAATATTGCATTCAAAAAATTGGAACTTTTTTTATTAAAAATTATATTTTATGACTAATGGAAATTTATGACTTAATAAATCTTAAGTTTAAATGAGTTCAATTTGCAAACTTTTTGCAGAATTTTTAAACTAGTTTATTATGAAAATTCTTTCATAGATTACAATCATTTTATGGAGTGCAAAAAAATAATTTGTTAACAAATCTTTCATAGGCATACATTTTTTTTCTAAAAGTATCATATTTTAATTAGAAATATAAATGTTATTTCTAGTAGTGTTATCTCTAAAATAAATTCTAATGTTTAGTTAGAATAATTTTTTAATCACAAAATAAATTTAAATAAAAAGTAAAATTTTATTCCCAAAGTAGAGGGAATACCTTAACATGTTGTAACTCATAGTTATTGATAAAGAGGAAATACCCTAACATGATATAACTCATAGTTTCTAATAAAGTTATTCCAGACTGCCTTGAAACTAAGCAAAACTCTGCATGTCATGATCGTGACACTCAATATGATTTCAAATTATGAGTATTGTTATAATTGAAGCATATCAACGTGCCCGGGATGATGAACAGTCATGTAAACATGACTGGGGATTTTATTCCCAAATCCTAGAGTAATCCGTCCATTAAGATTCCTTATAGAGTCTAAAGTTGTGTTTCCATCTAGAAATCCTTCTTACCAGACCCTATCCTCTAGTCTAGGAGCTTCAACAACTCTACATAATATTCCTAAGTCATAATTCAACCTTACCTAATTAATCAAAACTCATTATCAACCTTTCTCAAACTCTTTTGACCGCTATCATTCAGGTAAACCTCCTTCCCTGAACGATTAAATCCCTTTGTCAAAATTTTTCATGACACATTGTCATTGATTTGTAAGTCTTTTCCTTTTGAGCTTTATTCTTCTAATTTGGATCTTTCCTCCAATGCTTTAACTTTGAAAGTCCGACCTTCTGATATGAGTAGAATAAATCATTACGTTAATTGAGATTTTCTTTAGGGCTCAAAACTCTAAAGATGTAATTAACTATGAGGGGTTGCCTTTGTAGGGAACTCGACCAAAAAATAAATAAATCTTATCTTATACTCGTAAGGTAAGGGAAAGAAACCTGGTTTTGTAAACTTATGAAGATCTTCATCATTCGGGTGATCAAGCCCATTTCAAGGTAGTATTTTCTTTCCTCGGGAAGGTATATTATTCTTTAAATATTATACCTAATCATTTAGATAGAAGTATTCCAATCTATGGTGTGTGGTGACACAAAAATCCTCCACCAAAGCTTTTTTTCTTGAGACTTCATTATGGAATTATTCCTCTCTCCATATCTCATAATGATTTATGTCATTGTTTAATAGTTTTGTCTGTATCCTTTAAAAACTCGAGCTACTTCAAGCCTACCTGATTTTCAGGTCCCATCTCGTATTCTTAATCTTCATGTTTTTGACTGCTCATTTAAATCCTGAGCATTAAGGACATGCCCTATCATCAATTCTTCTTGGTGAAAGCTTTTTCAAATTAAATTCAATCTCAATTTTATTTATTTTTTTTAAAGATTAACTCTCACTTTATTTCTTTTCATACCTCATTATAGGAAAAATGTTTCATAAAATCATTTTCTCACTTAGAAATGGAAGTAATCTAGCCTTTGACCCAAGTCCTCTAAACGATGGTTCCCCAATTAAGTTTAAGATGGGCTCAATAATTTGAGCTCTTCTACAGTAGACCTTCAAGTAACCAATAACAAAGAACTTTTATCACACATTGACATCTAATCAGAAGAAGATTTTTCACAATTAAAAAAAGAGATATTACGATTGTCATTATTATGACTGCCACTATTGTTCTCTAGTGTCCTTAAAAGGTAGAGACCAGAAAGACTCCTAACTCAATCTGTGAATTACTCAAAGTATGGATAATCTTCAAGATTGGTCCATCTGATCAATTAACTAATGCATTAACTAAGACCAAAGATGAAATCAAAATAGGAGACTCTATACGAGAATTTCACGGGTGACGGAAGAGATGGACACTTTTGAATTTGATTTACCTAAAACCTCTCTTTTTTTTATTCAAAGTAGGTTTCTTTCACTCTCTGCTACACAAGGAGAGGAAAACATCTGTAAGATAGTTGAGTTATCTTCATCTCTGCCTGGGTATGAAAGCCCTAATAGAAGCAAGAGAAAATCTCATCTAACTCAACTGTACAGGATATTAAAAAATATACCAAAATGATCCTGATATTTTGTATATGCAAGGAATTATGAAGTTGACACCACTACTTGAAGATTTTAATTCTCGGTAATGGCACCAAAAACTTAATCCCAAGCAAAGTAAGATTTCAATTATATTTGTAGGGATTCTGTGCAAGTACATGTATCGTTATCAAGTAATATAGAGCTTTCTGATTAAGCCCCGAATATCGATCCCACGGAGATCAAGGTTAATCACGACGGCTTTCAAGAGAATTTCTAGTCTAGAATAACACGCCCTAGCTTGGAAGGTCGATAAGGGTTTGATTTTGATTATATCATACAATTATCACTATAATAATATTTCTACTCTTAAACTAAAATACTTAGTGAAAATCAGAAAGTGGGGTCTAATATTATAAAAGTACCCTTCTTCATGCAATGAAATTAATGACATGTATAAAAGTAAAACAAATAGTGAGAGAGATTGAGAAAAATAAGAGCAATTATATTCTTTAATCTTACTAGAGATGTTATAAAGAACATTGGTTAATCTAAAGTTTGAATAGTTCTAAAGATGAGCTAGGCAGAGAAGATCCTAGCTCTCACTCTAGAGTTCCCTCTTATCCCTCAACTTCGAGGCTAACATCTCGCATCAAAACCTAAAACAATAACCTAAAACAATAGACCAAACCTAAAACAATAGACCAAATTAGAGGGCTTTAGCATGTCACTCTAAAGTCCTCTAATTCTACACCTATTAAAGACTATTTCCCTATTTACTTACACTCAACCATATTGACTACATTCTCATCTATACAGATTAAAATGTCGCCATCAGATCTGCAATTCAAACTTGCAAGTAGACAGTCCCGGATCTTACATGTTCTTACAACAGATTTTTATCAGCTCTATGATGTTCTCACAAAAGAATTTAACATGCAAGTTAATCAAGTTTACATGTAAATAAACAATATAGTAAAATCATCACAATATATTCTCTCTCTACTCAATTCTATATCCTTCACATGCATACTAATTCATTACAAGAGGGAAGAGTATAAAAAACTATTCACTACACATGGAGAAACAACAAGAAATTTTTATTGAACAAGACTTTGAAACCACACAAATAAAGTACTAGATTCAAATCAAAATACAATGAAAATACTTATCTTTTATGGAAATCAAACTCTCCTTGTATAGCAAAAGCAATCTCCTTAGAATCCTCTCCAAGAACAAAGTGAAAAGAAAAGAAGAAATTCTCACTCTCTCTTTTTCTCTCACCTTGTCGCCACACTTGTGGCCCACGCCCAAGCCTTCTTCTTCTTCTCCAAGCCTTCTTCTCTTCTTCTAATTTGTTCCAAAGTAGTTCCAATCTAATTTGTTCCAAAGTCCAAGAGTTATTTTAAAAATATTTTCAAGCCTTTTTTTACAATTTCCCAAAAGATTCTTAAGTGCTCATCAAAACTGTTCATATTCATTGAATCTTCTAAATGGTGTCTGAAGTGCCTCTTCAAAACTCCTTTTAACCGCCCCAAATCCTTCTAAAAAGTCCCTTTTCTCATTTCCAATGAATTCCCCAAGAGACACCCGAAGCAACACTTCAAAAATCGTCCAAATCTGATGTATATTCTACAAGATATGTTGAAAACCATCTATGGCGCCTAAGCGACGTTTCTACGGCGCTTAAGCGCCCCCCTCTCTGTCTGGGGACACCTAAGCGCCATTTAGGGCACTTAATTTTTGGTCACAAGCACTTAAGTGTCTGGTTTTGGCCCCCATAGCTCTGGTGTGCCCCGATTCGACCCAATTTATTCCGGTTTTCTCCATTTTGGTCAATTTTTGCTCCTTTTGCACCAATCACTCCAAATTCTTCAATTTGATGTACCTAAAACCGAAAACATAAGAAAACATACCTTTAAAGTGCAATATCATCATAAAATATAGCATGAAAAATAGTGCATTTTTAGGTGTATCACAAAGCAAGGAGGATCCCTTATTATAGAAATTCTCTGATTTATGGGAGGTATTGTGTCCTGTAAAGAGAAAAGAAAGATCTTGAAACATGAAGGGGTTATAAGACACAAAGAGGTGGCATATAAGCAATCTAGGTAGACCTTCACATGATTATTAGTGCAATCATCACACCGATTATCACACGAAGCATCTCTTTTAATCCCAAAATATCTTTAAAAAATCTGGATTCCACACCAATTATCACCTGATGCTCCTTCCTACATTCCTCGCCATCTTCAAAATGCTAAGTAAAAAAAAACCCATTGTGATCATGAAAACAACCTGAAGTAATGAGACTACTTTTCACTCATATGGAGTCTCCTATAGCTTATGAATTGAGAAAATCCTACGTCAAGCGCTCCCAATATAAATAAGAGTTTTTGGGGCTAGACCAGCACTTAGGTGCCCAAAATGCCTTCCATGACTTTTAAAACTAAGCCCCTGGAAGTTTGGCACTAGTCTCAGGTGCCTAGTTACCCAAAATAGCTAAAATACAATGATTTTTCAGAGCCCCCGAAAAGTAAGGCAAACGGATCGTGGCGCCTTGGCGCCAGTCTATTTTTAGGTTGTGATTTTTTACAATTTTGGCACTAATTTGACCCACCGCACCTTCAATCAGCTTAAATTTATAGAGATATGTTTGGGTTTGATGAGATATGCATGATGGGTGTTAAATTTATAGGATTAGCTTTATTTGGCATATTCTAGATGCCCTTTATTTGCCTTTTTTAGCTGAATTAAATGGCAAGTGGAGGATTTTACATGGGGAGGCTGGTTTAAGCTCTCTTTCCCACCCCCCGCCTCATTTGTGAGCTCTCTCATTTTTCAATCTTGTGCTAGTTTGTAAGAGCTTGAAAGCTTTAGAGGGTTGTTTCTTCCTCTTGGTAGTGAAGAGCTAGAGAGGAGCAGTGGTGAAGAAAAAAATTGGAGAGGAGCTCAAGCAAAGAAAGGAAAACTTATTCTTTTCCTCCTAAAACTCCATCTTCTTAAACCTCTTATTTCTCATTTCCTTCATCTTCCTCCATCATTCCTCCATCACTTTTCTTGAGTGGTATGAGGAGATCTTCTTGAGGAAGAGCTTGGCTAGCAAGAGAGCGAAGTGCCTACTCTCCTACCTAAAGGAGAGCTTCATCTTAGCTAGGGGAATGATAGCTGGAGCACATTCAAAACTTCACTGGAGCTTAGAACTTTGTTGGACTTTCCTTCTAAAGGTGAGCTTCTTCATTTGTTGGAGAAGGAGTAAAGCAGACCTCGTTGGAGCTTCGCCAAAATGTCATCATCTCTCCTACCACCAAAAGAGCTTCATCCTACGAGAAGAAACACGACATCAAATGCCATGTTAGTGAGATTTTCTTTCTTATCTAGCCCTAGGAATAGATTTGGATAGGTGTTGTGGCTTCAGTCGCCCACAGTAGGTGAGTTGACCAATCGACACGAGTCAGCAGGTCACACTTTTTTAGATCGATTGTTGATTTTCTAGAGGAAGCCCTAGGTTAGAAAGCATTCGTTGACAAATTCCTAGAAAATCTGAGAGTTTCTCTTGTGACCCTTAGATCTATTCCTAAGAGTGGAATCTTAATTTCCCCTTGCTTTTGCATTTCTAACCCTCCTTAGAAGGGTTGGGATATTTGAAATTATGTGAAAAGAGAAAAGAACTGTAGCTAGGTCACTTTGCAAAATCATGGGGAGTTGTGGAATGGGAAAAGCTTTGTAGCAAGTCCATTCCACAACACTGTAGAGAGTTTCATATTGGAAATCTAAAGGTGAGGTTCCCACAAGCCTTGCCAAAGTAGAAAGCAACAATGTTGCATATCCATGTGCAAAACGTAGGTACCTACGCGAGATCGTTAGGACAAGTTCGATGTGTCGTCGAGCATTTTGGGTTGCATTACATAAATGAGTTCATTTGTTGTGCATAATGTCATATATCTTATGCATAATCGGGTGAGCACTTTGGTTGGATTGACCACCTCAGCATGATTGACTGATCACTTTGGGTCTGATTGGTCATCCCAGTCTGATCAACCTGTTTTTTGGGTTTGATTGGTTGCCCCAGCCTGGTCGCTTGATCTTTTGGGTTTGCTCGACTGCACCAGTTCAATCACCTGCTTTGGTTCTGATCGGCCCTCCTACCCAATCAACTTATTTTCTGGGCTCGATCGGCCTCCCCGACCCGATCACCTGATCTTTTGGGTTGATCGACCACACCAGTTTGATCACCCGTTTTGAGTCTGATCGGTCTTCCCAGGTCGATCACTTGATCCTTTCGATTTGATTGACTACGAAGCCTCTATCACCAGCTTTGGGTATCATCTACCATCTCAAGGTGATCACCCGATCCTTTGGGTTAGATCGACCGCCCCACATCAATCACCTGCTTTAGGTCAGATCGATTGTGTGGGTCCGATAGACCTACTTTCTTGGCTTGATCAGTCGCCATGATCTAATTGTTTGATCGGTCGCCCCGATCGAATCACTCGATCGACCGCCCCTGTCCAATCGCCCGATTTTTTGTGTTTGTCGCCCGCACCAGTTTGATCACTCACTTTAGGTTTGATCGATTGTCCTGACCCAATTGACTTATTTTCCAAGCTAGATTGGCCGTCCTTGCCTAATTGCCTGATCTTTTGCGTTTAATCGACCACACCAATTCAATCTCTTGCTTTGAGTCTGATCAACTGTTCCAGCCCGATTGACTTATTTTTAGGGCTCGATTGGCCTCCACAGCCCGATCACCCGTTCTTTTGAGTTTGATCGACTGCACCAAATCTATCACATGCTTTGGATATGATTGACCGTCCTGACACGATCGACTTATTTTCTGATCTAGATCGGCTGCCCCGGCTCGTTCACCCGCTTTAGGTTCGATCAACCATCTCGGGCCGATCACCCGATCGATTTGGATTGGATTGACCGCTATGAGTCGATCACCTTGGGTTTGATCAACCGCCCTAATTCGATCACCCACTTTGGGTCCAGTCGACAGTCCCGTGTTGATCGCACGCTCTTTTGGATTTGATCGATCGTCCCAGATTAATCAACTCATCCTTTCGGTTTGACTGGTCGCATGGCCCGGTCATTGATCACCTACATGCTTGTATGCTTTCTTGCATGTTGCATGCTTTCTTTGCATGTGTATGGAAAATCTTTTTGATTAGATGTCTATGATTTATTTCATTACATGTAAAATATTATTTTTGTGTATGTTTTACATGTGGCATGTTTGGATGTCTCTTTAAACATTTATGTTTGGGGTGGCTCTTTGAGCACTCCCACTTGTGGTGTCTCATTGAGCACCCACACTTGTCAGTGTCTTCTCACCTACGATGTTGTATGTGTGGGTATATATACATGAGGTTACTTTTGTAAGATTGGGGCATTTAATTTACATTAACTCTACCAAAATGCTATAAACTAAATCCTACAATTTTATTCATATATATATATATATATATATATATATATTTATGTGTGTGTGCGCCACATGCCTTGGCCTGTTGGTGGTTGGGTCACTGTATGTCCCCTCAGATCAAGGGTTCGATCCCACCGTGGCGCTGGAGCTCTGGAATTTTAGGCACATGACACGGGCCCTCATCATGGGGCCAAAAAACGCATGAAAAGTCGATATTTGGACCTATGCCAAATATTGAATTCCTTTATATTATATATATCGAATTTTATACTAATTCATCAATCACTAAGATGGAAGGAAAATTTAGAAGAGCAGGCACTAGCCTACTCATGGTCACTTTTTTTATTTTCAATGGTTTTGCCCATAATCGGAGCATGAGTGGCATCAAGTGCTCTAGTGGAAACCATAAAAACATGGTGAATAAGGATACTATCCCTCTTTTCCACATTCTAAACATTGTATTTTATCAGTAATTGAAACAAGAGGATGGGTGTGCAGAGTGGAGCATTCATCATATTTAGATTTTTAATAAGTTTTTTAGTACCATAAAATACAAAAAGAAAATTTTACACCCCCTTTAAACTTAAAATACTTGATAATAATCTAATATGATTTAAATTTTAAATTTAATAATCATGATTTAAAAATTTGTAGGATAGATATATATTAAGCTTAAATACTCATCACCCATCTCTTTAAACTTGGGTTTTGCAACTATATCTATTGTCATCCAGGCAATCCTTATGGGACAAATGTCTCATATTAGTCTATATAGTGAAGCTTTATTATTGTGGGGTTAAGGGAGTTCTTCGGTTAAATAGAAGTGGCAAAATTTTAAATCTTATCCCCTTCGTCATCCCAAATTCTCTTTGTGGCTTGGTGGATAATCATTAACACCTCCACATTAATCATTCAGGTCGGTAACAGCCACTAAGTGATCATAGTCTCTCAAGTAGGGTTGTCAAAATGGCTCGTTGTTCGCGAACAACTTGTGCTTGGCTCGTTAAGAAGCTCGTGTTCGGCTCGTTCACTAAGTTAACGAGCCAAACTTGAACAACACAAACAAATATTTGTTCGTTCGTGTCAGGCTCGTTTTGGCTCGAAATACTATACATATATTTCATGAGTAGTATTTTTAAAAAATTTAATTGACTACAAGGCTACAAAAATTTATAATCAATTAAAAGTATTAATGAAGAAAATATAATAAAAATTATTAGTTTAGATTCAAATGATGTTTTAAATCTTGCCCAAATCTCTAACATCTTATGACTACGTGACTAGAGTTGTCAAAATGACTCTTTGTTCGTGAACAGGTCATGTTCGGCTCGATAAGCAAACGAGCGGAACGCGAACACACTTTTTTAGCTCGAAATATAAACGAGCCGAACACAAGCTGAACCTGGGCTCGCTCGTGTTCGGCTCGTTTACACCCCTAGTCTCAAGTGGAAAAGCCACAAAGTTTTCATAGTGGTGGCACAATAAAACTTTTTTCAAAAATTCATCCGAGCTTGTGACTAACATTGATAGTTTAAAAAAAAGTTAGAAACTTTTTTATATAAAAAAAATAAAATATAAAATTATAAAAAAAAAAACTTACATCTTATGATGCCTTCATTTATGCAAGTACTGAAATCTTATATTATTGTTGATGTTATATAATATTTTTTTTTCAATATAACTAATTAAGATATCATTCATCAACTAACTTTCAATTTTATTTTGCAATTAAACTTTTATAATAGTCATAGCTGAAAATGTTCTTTTAACATTTTCTACACTAATGAGTAAAACTAATGCTAGTTTTAATAGCTTGAAAATAGAAGAAAATAATTTAACTTTCTTAGTCAAAATCATTTATTCTGTTAGGCTTCCAAAATCTTGCAGGGATAAAAATTGCACATCATATTGCATATCCATAATTTAAGTTTCTGATTGATTATCAATAAGCACTAAACTTACTGAACTAAAATCAGTTGAAAATAAATATGTCACCTGATTAACTTATATTTACTTAATGTGTTGAATGAATTAGTTGGATTCAAACAAGTAATAGAAAAAACAAAAAAAAAAGTCTCATATTTGCAGCTACAAAATGATTATTCAACTCTTAAAGTTGCATATAAATCATTGTGTAGAATGTTTCATCTTAAAAATAATTTAAGTTTGTCATCTCTTCAACTCTAAAATGATGGCATCCACAAGCAACACATTATCTTCAACTCTCTCTCTCTCTCTCTCTCTCTCTCATGAATCAAATTAACTTCGAATAAGCCATTCTCCAAACAAATCAATCTAAATAGACTAAACAAATTTTGAATTTTCCATTAAAATTGTCAGCCTCATTCCACAGCTCTCAAGTTTTTCCTCTTACAGAATCAACAATTCCTAAAAAGAATAACCGATTCCTCGTAATTAAATAATGGAAGAGTTACAAACAGTTGAGGAAACATTTCTATCCTACCAAGTTCTCATTTCCAGCTTCCAATGATGAAGCAGCACTAAACTAGCACTGCTTTCCATGAATCCGAAGAGCAGAAACCCGCTCTCGCAAAGCAGCAGTAGGATCTTAAACATGAGCCCGGTTTGACTGAACCAGCTCAAATAGAAAGTACAAAAATCCTGGGGTCGGAACCTAGCCGTTGCCTGGGCTGCTTGTTTGTGTTGAATCAGGTGATTGTTGAGAGGCAGAACAGAGCTTGTCATAGACATCAATGGCGGTCGGACGGTCTGCCGGATCTCCTTCGGTGCACTGGTGAAAGAGATCTAATAGTACTCTCATCTTCTTCATATCGGCGTTGGAAAGTCCGAGATCAAACTCGGGTGTCACTTCCTCGGACTTCATAAGGGCTTCCAGTTTTGGTGGCAGTGGGGGTCTTTGCTTCATCTGTTGAAGAACATATATGTAGATGTTATATAAGTTTAAGAAAGGAAAAAATTTATCCACAACAATTTGAATCTGGAATATAGCAGATGGCTTAGTGAGCAATGGAAAAATGGATGATCTCAGGCAAGAAACATCAACGGAAACTAGAATGACTGAACATCGTCTTGCCAAAATTTTCAACATATATCCACCTGAATGCTACCGATCCGCACGTAATGTATGCAATATTTCCTGGATTAGCAAGGAAATGAAGGAAGACCTGCGGTAACTTGATAGAATTGTTACAAAAAGATTTGTGTAAAATGAAGTTAGCATATGTAACACTCGATAGGAGCGAACAAAAAAACAAGGATTTGTCAATTCCAAGTATGGTTAGAATAATCGATGATGATAATGATGCTGAGTTATGATCTTTGCAACTGAGGGAATCAATTTGGTTTCTTGACTAAATCCAGGAACTGGGTCTGAGCTTTCTTTCTGTGTATTAGTAGTTTTGGAATAAATATAATACCACCTGAATACTATCAATCCACATCAAGCTCATTTGCATGCAATATTTTCTCTAATCCTACAATGCTGATTTTATGTACTAATACAATTATTGCATTTATTGCCTTTTGTTTACCGTTTTGGATCTACTAAAACTATTTTCACAACCTTCTCTTCAATAGATGCTACTAAGCCATCCTCCTAACAAAATCCTTACTCAATTTATCCTTACTATTTAAGTGAAGCATTTAATCTTAAATTCACATTTCTACCAGTCTTGACTATCATTGGCCTACACAGAATCCAATATGCTCGAAACCATACAGTATAGCTGGCGTAGTTACAATTTTATAAAATTCAACCTCAAATTTAAATAAAATTCTCCTGTCATATGTTTGTATGACACTTCTCTAATTAAACACCTAGAATAAAAAAAGATGTCTGTGTAGCAAACTAATAAGATCAAGGAATATTAGTTAAGGTTAGCACAAGAAAAAGAAGGATCACTTCACATGGGGATGAACATTCGGTCGGATGTTTTGGCTCTCAAATTGGTCGAACCGATTGCAACTGAAATTTTAAGTTTGAAGAATTGAACCAGTCGAATTTTTGATAAAACTGAACCGACCAAACCAAAATTAAATTTGGTTTAAATGTTTCGGCTATGAACAAGCCGGAATATAGTTGTTAGACATTGTTAAGAACAAACATTATCACTTACATGTCTTACATGAATAATATCGATTTCATTTCATGAATCCTCCATATAACTTTGAATTTTTGGTTATTTGGTTTGTTTGGTTGAATGAAAATCAAAACCAAGTCAAAAACTGAATATATATAGATTTTAAAAACTAAAAGCTGAAAAGCATTTTTGAAACCGAACTGAATCAACCAAACTTATTTCAATTTTTCGGCTTTGACGAAATAATGTACACTCCTACGTCACACAATAATCAAAAGTAGGAACCATTATTCATAAAACACAAAAATAAATAAATAAAATCAAAATATGCAAATAAAATTAGACAAGGCATCTAATGTCGAATTTCACACAAATAGTTAACTATAAAAAATTACAAAAAAAATAGAAACACAAAACAGTTCATAAAGATGAGCAAGTTTGAGGAAGACATACCCTTAACAGATCATAAATTTCTGTTTCAGATTTTCCCGCATATGGTATTTGCAGAGTTAGTAGTTCAAATAGAACGCATCCATACGACCATATATCCACCTCCTGCCAAAATTTAGAAAAGGAAATTTGAGTGGGATGCTATCATAATGAAACAATCAACAAACTACTTCAAAATTAGATATTGCTACATCAGCATTCGTCGGGTAAGAAAACAAATTAATAGTTAAAATAACAAAAAAAAGTTTTACAAAATCTGGTTCACTGCCGGAGTATACTACTCATTGAAATGAACCCACTCTACCAATTACCCTACTGTGTCAATTAATTGGGCATAAAACA
Organism: Phalaenopsis equestris; assembly: GCF_001263595.1. Lineage (NCBI taxonomy): Eukaryota > Viridiplantae > Streptophyta > Magnoliopsida > Asparagales > Orchidaceae > Phalaenopsis > Phalaenopsis equestris. The sequence continues at coordinate 594,168 of NW_018164953.1, read as the reverse complement.
GTCAGAACTTCACTACAGCTATTGATTGCCAAACTATCTGGCAAACTAAATGAATTCCATGCTACAAATAAAGAAAATTTTATGCTATAATAAGCAATGATACAGCCCAAAATTAATACAAACATCTTTGGTCTTCAATCTTTCTGCTGGCAAACAAGGATCAGGCTTGTTCCTCCACCTACAAACCTCATCTACTCCTGATTGTTTGCTGCCTTCCCTCTGTTTCATGCGAGCAATTTTCCATTTTTCACAGCAAATTTGAAGAACCTGCCCTTCCATTTATTGGAGCTATTTTCCTTTGTTTCACTACAGTTTAGACATTTTCAGGCTCCTATGCTTCGCAAAAATGTCGTTTGTGGAGCACTGGAAGGGAATATAGAGTTGATGAGATATGTCTTCTTCATATGGCCTTAAGCATTCCATCCAAAGGCAGACAAGAAGCCTTCTCCAACTCTGATTAGGATATCTTTACAGTAAGGTGAGAGCCTTGCCTAATATAGAGGTTCCTTCCCCTGTAATTAAATAGACCAGACCAAGTTATGAGGAGGCACGATATGGATCAGTAGATTAGAGTGCTTGTTCCATTTTTGACAGCTTCTTATCTTAAAGGGGGAACCAACCATAGCTGCCTCAATCCTCCTTTGGCGGAGAAAGAGATTGTAACTTCGGTGTTGGTTTATCAATGATGGGGGATTCTTTGCAGCCAGATAACCATTTTTTGTGAGCATATTTTGAGTGTCATCAGACACCAACTATTTCTGATATTCCTACCCTTTAAGTTTTTCCTTCATTAAGTGAGCTCCACCCAAGTGCCAAAGCTCTAGCCTCTCGTGTGCATGGTAACAATTTTGTTTTATTATGATTTCATAGATAATGCAAATTGATGCTCTGCTTCTTCATTCAAACACATCTGTTGGGCAGGGTGTTTATCAGAGATCCACCACAGGCTCATACATTGACACACAGCACATCAAAGTTCACAGCTCCCGCATAGCACTTCTACAACAATTTGTACGTTATAATTTATCCTCTGACACCTTTAATTTCCAATGCTTTTGACGAAACTAAATGAATATTTTTTTCATTATTATTTGAATCAAGAAATATTGTTGCTAACAGCTAACTTATTATTTTTGTTGTTAATAATGATTATGAACTTGGATTAACAGTAGGGTCCATCCTTCGAATTTTTGCACAACAAGCAAGGCAAATATGAAACAAACTTTTTTTTATTCTTGATTTTGTTACACATGTAAAATTAAAATCTTATTTTAAATTGCAAAAAAAGATGCGCATCTTGAGAAATTCTTCGGCAAACCATAATGAGGTTTACACCTCAGAAATTCACGGAAGGGCATAAGCCTCGCTCTTAGCTTTGCCTCACTATGTGTGAGGTGCGTGCAAAATTTAGAATTGTTTTTTACTATAAGTCAAATATATCACATGATCACTCACACATTCAAACCCCCTTAACCCTTGCTCATCCTACTCGCCTAAACAAGAAATTGCACCCTTCCGCAACCACCTTCCTAGCTCACAGTCCTAATAGATGACATCCTTCCAAACCCAGCTGCCTCCATCCATCAGTGTTGCCCCAGCCATTCTCTTCCCTCCTTGCAACTGTCATCGCCACAATCCCTACTAGCAGCCTCAACTTTCGACATCTCTCCTTGCAGCCTTGGCCACTGTTGTCCCTCATTGCAGCTGCCGCCAATCCTCCTTACAAGTGCCATCACTCCTGAAAACTGTTATCATCTCCAACATCATCGTCACGCCCTAGTTTTTTTTTACTTTTCTTTTCTTCCGATGACAATTCCAAAACATTTTTTTTTTCTAAATCTAATTAATTTATTTTGTACATTTCCTGTTTCATTATTTGAACATATTTCAAAATTTTTAAATGCAGAATTTTCATTCTAGAGTTTTGAGAAAAAAATGGACAAAGGCAAAGAAGAAATCCAAAGCAAATCATAGGAAGGATCCAACGTGAAAATAATGTGCAAGTCAACATTAGAGGCAACAAAAAAATATAAATTTGTTTGAAGTGCAATTATGTGAAAAGGTAAATAAAAAGGCCTTACAAAGATGAAGGAACGTCCCTCCGGATCGACAAGAATATTGCACCTTATACTAAAGTACCAAAAGAAGTAAAATAAGAAATCCAATCATATATGAAAAAATCAACAAACGAAAATTTGATGATAGAATTGATGTCAACTTTTATTATGAGAGTGAGCACAATGACACATACTTCATCATCTTTGCCATCGAGATCTAGTAGGCATGCAAGAGGTTTCATAAATCATGATAATGATAAATGTGAAGTATGACAGGAGTCATGGATAGGGGGCAGCTGCAACTCAAAAAACGTCTCCATAAAATGTTAGAGAAGCATGCATGCGTGTTTGCATTTTAGACATAAGGAAAATTTCGTGGGGCTACAGCAAGCTAAAATTACTATTACAAAATATTTTCCAAATAATTTTTAATATTTAATGTTATTATTAAAATAAGGAATGATGCTCCAAATTTTGATTTTTTATAAATGTTCTAACTATACTATTTCCTTTCAAATACAGTTTAGAGATGACAGTCTAGATCTACAACATTTTTGTTGATAAAATATTGAAACGTGTATACTTGTCATTGGGATGTGAACATAATTGGAGCACATATAATCAAATTCACATAAAAAGGAAGAACCATCTGGCGACCTTAACGATGATTTTTTTGTGTACATCAAGTACAAAGAGATTGAAAAATAAAATTTTGACGAAAAAAGTTTGAAAAATGACAAGGATCCCCCTGCCATGTGAAGACATGCGTCATCAAATGATGAGTGATTTAAAATTGATGACAATACAATCACACCCTCTGAGTTATAACAAAAAGATTTAAATGTTAATTTATTTAATAGATACACAACAAGCAAAAGGCAACAATAAATTAAAAAAAAGTATCCAAAAAAAATTAGTATCTGGAGTTGTCTTAAATTTTAATTAATATGATTTATTTCTTATTGATTATACTAATTAGAAAAATATGACGGTTTGAAAAAGAGCAAAATGAATGAGAAAATTTGGAGTTAATTGAAAAATATGCGGAGAAGAAAGCTATTTATTATTAAAATAATAACTCCAATAAAGATCTCCCGAGTGATGACAATGAGAAATTCATTTTGCTAACGTATCTTATGTCTTACTCTAATTTGATTTATTATATTACTTTCATTTGATATCATATATTATTTTGATTACTTTACATCTGCTTTATAGTTTTACTTTGCCCAACTTGTTACATGATATTTTATAACCTGTAATATTTGTTATTTGATATAAATATAATTTCAATTATTACTACATTAGAATGTTAATATTTTTTTTTCTCAAATATATTTATAAATTAGGATGCTAATTTATTAAAATCTTTTCTTTTTGTTCTACGTAATTTTTTAATTTTTTTTTGTTCTACGTGATGTTTTAATTATGAGACTTACGCCTCATAATAACTCGAGGCTTACGTCTCGCCTCACAAACAAAACCCAAAACTGCACAATTTTAAACTTCGATTTTAAATTTGCAATTTCAACTTCTTATATTTAATTATCATTTGACATAATTTTTCATATGCAACCATACGGTGAGGATTATTAAGTTAAATTTGATTTAAATTTAGAACTAAACTGCTTTTGTGTGTGTGTGTGTGTGTGTGAGAGAGAGAGAATACATATGTTATCTTCACAACTCAGCCTCTTCTCTTCACGGATATGTTGTAACCCCAGTCGTAACCCCTATAAATAACGTAAAAGGATTTCAACATTCTTAATCATAACAACTGTATTGTCGTTCCCCTCTGCTCAAACTCTCAAAAAGCTGTCAAGATTTCAAAGGCTTTATAATAGCATTATTTTATACGCTTGAGATGGTAAAAAAGGGTAGTAAAATTGGATTCCCCCAAACTAAAAATCCCCCTTGAGGGCTTGCAACCATTGGAGGCCGACAGAGATGATATCAATTCTCTGATTTGGTTCTTGTATTGTAGTTCTTTTAATTCTAAATCATTAGACTCTACCTGTCAATTGTTAATTTTTTTTATTTTGCTTTTCTAGCTGTTTATCGCCTGAGATTAGCAATGAAGAGGGAGTTACCCTTAATTCTAAGCGCAAGCTTTGTTTTTCAAGTAGGGTAAGCATCGACCACAAAAATGAAATGCTTTCAGCAAACTGAAGATCTAGTTCATCACAACGTTTGTTGTGTAAGTTCATTTTCAAGTTGAACATTTTCGTTTGTAGTCCAATTTCAGTTTCAAGTTGAACATTTTTGGTTGTAGTCCAATTTCAGTTTCAAGTTCAACATTTTTACATTCATTTTAAAGTTCTGTAATCTTAAGTTTCAAAGTTATGACACTAAATGTATATATGGTGTAGGGAGAGTGTGTGCATGAGAGAGGAGGAGGAAGGAGGGAAGAAGAACATGGAATCTCAACTCTCTATCAAAATGGTTCCATTCCTCTATAAAGGAGAACACAAGAAAGCCACACTGCAAGGAACAAAGAGAGGTGGAGGAGGTCACACATGATCATTAAATAATAAGGATAATTACATTGAACATCAATAAAAATTCTATAATATTTACATAAACAATTACTCTCGTATTTTTTTAAACAGGTGTAATCAACTATGCCTGACAACTTAATGCAGAAAAAATAAAATAAATGTTTACCCATACACCTCATTTATATCTCAAATACATTTCCTATCTTCCCTTGTACAACATACTTCGCCGCCTCCAGAAAACACTCAACCAACTCTTCATATAAAATCTACTCATGGCCATCTTATTAAGAAAGTAAAAAAGAAAATGTTTAATAGAGTTTTGCAACAAAATGCAAAATGTGAGACCAACAGTTGATTCCTCATCACTCAGAACTGAACTGTGACAAAGGTAGACTTTTGAAAGGGTCATCATCAATCTAAATTGAAGTTATTCATTGTATAAAGTATAAAGCTTTTTATTTCATATGCATTTTCCCTCTTAGGCTTTATCCTGGCTCACATAGATTATGCCAGTACTTTTGATAGGCCCCAGTAGAAGAAAGGTAAAATACTCTAGCAGTAGGCTTGGCCGATGTGTCTCTTGGTTTTTTACCTCCATTTAGAACAATTTTATGAATCCAATACACGCTAGTACTTTCACTACCTCTACTGACAAACATAGAAAGTACATATGCTTAAACATTTTGTACAGCTTGATATTCCGCTATAATCCTCTTTCAAGAGTATGGTATTCAAACCGCAACCCAGAATAAAAAAATCTGAGAGAACAAAAGACCTGATCTTTTGATGGAAAGGAAAAAAAAAAGTAAATTAAAAACAAAATTCCAATCAACTGTGCACATCATTCCGCTATCATCACCACTAGGGCTGTCAAAAAATCTCATCATTCATGAACAACTTGTGCTCGGCTCGCTAAGTGGCTCGTGTTCAATTAGTTCTTTAAGCAAACGAGCCAAGCAAAAACAAATTTTTTTAGCTCAAAAAATAAACGAGTCATACAAAAACATACTTTCGTTCGATTGTGTTCAGCTCATTTTGGCTCGAATTAATTAAATAATAAATAAATAATATATAAAAATTAAAATAGTGGCATCTTTGATGTGACAACAAAGATTTGATTTGTATAAATATAAAAAACAAAATTTAGGTGTCAAACATGTAAATACATAAGAATTCAGTGGTATGTTTGTAAATGCCCCACATTTGGGTGTTAGATTTGAAAATATATAAGAATTGGGTGGTATGCACGTAAATGTGCCTAGACCTACCCCCTGCCACAAACTGCCCCTAGTCATTAGGTGGTAGATATGTAAATTCATAAATATTGGATGGTATGTATGTAAATATCTTTGAATTTTCCATTCTACATACCGTCCTGCCTGCCTCAGCTCGGCTCACATGAAATGGTGAAAGCAATGTGAAAGCAGAGCCTTTTAGCCCCCCCATTGAGAAAAGGCAAAGCACAGCCTTTGTATAAAAGGAAAGGCGAAAGGGCTTAAGCTGAGCGCTGCAACTTAGGTGTGTTAAAAGGCTGGGTTTTTAGCAGTGGAATTTTCAGATTTATTCAAAATTAAAATAAAAATAATTTAAATTGGTACAATTATTCTAATTAAAAAGATTAAAAAATTACTATTCATCTAATTTATTAATTATTCAGTTTGGGAACTGGTTCGTTTAACCTAAATGAGTTGTTATGTAAAATCAAGATTGATCAATAAAGTCAATAAAGAAACTTAAATGAACACAAACAAATTTAACTTTGAACACAAGCTCATTTTGAGCCAAACACGAACAAAACAGTATAAATCAAGCCGAACACAAACAAACTGTTCATGAGCTAATTTCGAGCAGAAATGCTTTTGAACGAGACTAGCACGAGCCAAGCCTTGGACATTGGACAATAGGTAGATGAGAAAAAAACCTCTAGGCTTAAATATACGTTTTGTTTCTAATAAAGATGTTTTAAATATGATTATGAAGATAAATTGTTTATAGAAAAGGGCACATATACTAACAAAAAAAATTAAACTCAAAGCCTTACCAAGCCATATGAATTCCTTTGATGCATCGCTTGTAGAACTTCTGGAGCCATCCATCGAGGCGTCCCAACACAAACGTCAGGAGGATGCACGCCAATGTGAGCAATGCAACATGTATGCATGGAAGAATGCAGAGGAACAGATCTGTCGAAGTCGGAGAGTTTGACAATTGGTGAACCATCTCTTCTCTTGCAGTCCAAGTCAATCAAAATATTCTCGCTTTTTATATCTCGATGAATGATAAATTTTGAATGCAATTCAACCAATGCGCAGGCAACATCCCGTGCAATAAACAGAGCTATGTCAAGAGGAACATGCTTATCACCGCTCTCTAACAACTTATCCAAATAACCCTGCAATGCAGGAAATTACAAAATTATGACAAAATGGACAAATGAGAAAGGCGGAAATAAATTGAAAAGCATAATTTACCTTTATAGATCCCCCTTTTACATATTCCATCACAATTATAAACTGCAAAATCCTGCTTTCTGTGTGTCCATCTGCAACAGGAACCCACTTGGAAGAAATCTGGTGGCCATATATTTCAACAATACAACTGTGTTTCCTCAAAGCACCTAACATTCTTAATTCTCCAAGAAATGCATACTCAAGTTTTTTTATATCCTCTTGTGATGCTTCTTCAACTTCCAAACTGCGAACCTAACAACAATTCAAAAATAATCACATCAATTTCCTTATATAAAAAGCACGTGCAACGTGTATATATCATAAATTCAGTAAAATATTTCAGTAAAAAAAGGGAAACTAGCCTACTTTCATCCACTGTATCATAAGGTAATCCTTAAAGATTGGCAAATGCAGAAAAATCATCCCTCGTCATCTAATAAATTTGACATAAATCAGATAGAAAAAACATAAAACTACTTAATTCTTTCTTATAGTAGAAATTTTACCTTGACTGCTGCATCCATGGTACCAAATTTGCCATGAAAAACAGACCGAGGTTGTACTTTTGCTACTCCATTGCCCATTGAGGGAGAAGGGAATGAAACTCCGAGAATAGAAGAATTTTCATAAGTTAGAGAGGCGTGAAGTCGACTAAGAGGTATATACCTGAAACAGGAGGCAATCCATCAGCAAACTAAAAGGACAAGGCCATTCTAACCTACATGCATCTGCGACTAAAAGCTTGTGAGCATTCATATATTAACTACAAACTAAAAGTATTATGAAAAGAAGCAAAAATAAAAAATAAAACCGGAATTAAAATTCTATTTGTATCTAGCATTTCTTGTTAACATAAAATTAATAATACCATGTATGAGTCCAAAAGGTTTGAGGATTCCGTGAGATGTCACATTTCATGATTCTATCACTTATCATTTATAAAAAGGTTTGAGGCTTAGGTGACTCATCTGATGATAATAAACCTTATGTGGTGTCTGTCACTAACTAGGCTTGTTAAGTATTATCTTTCGGGACAATCATTTATAGTAACTATGGTTATGATGATTATGTCCACTCTAGGCTAGCTTGGAGCTTGAATCTACAATAATCGTTGTAGCAGATATACCATTAAAAAAAGGTAACCAGAAGCATTGTCAAATGCATAAAAAATGTGAACTACAGAATTGGCATGATTAGAACTTCAGCTCAACCAAATGTCCAGTGTCTGAGTTTATAAAATCTCTCTTGACAGCAATTTAATAATGATTGAAGTGGTTGACATTTCATTCACTTTTGATGGACCAACCTCTTCCCTCCCTAGCATATCCAAGAGAATCATGTCTTGGCACTGGTGAATGCTTGGGTTATAGAGCTCTAGTGTGCTTTCAAAATGTTTCTCTCATTTTTGGCACTATGGCTTCACTGATTTTTTTCAAGAGATGAGGACTGATGATACTTCATTAAAGAATGCACGGAAGAGTTTGATAGGAACCAAGCAGATTTTCAAAAAAAAATTAGAACATAAATAATATATATCTTATTCCATCGAAAGCAAATCAATGATTACAACTTCAAATACATAAAAAATAAGCAGCTACAATTCAAGAGGTAGGCGATCTCTCTCAATTCCTACAATTCGAGAGGTAGAAAATCTCTCCCAAACCCCAACCCTCATGCTCAAAGACAGCAATCTCATGCATAACTCTAATTCTAAGCATATTAGATCTATTTATACCAAACAATAATATATAATAAAAGACTAAATTGCCCTTAGGCACAAAAAAAGAATGAATTGCCCTTGGGACTGGAATAACAATACTCTCCTCCTAAAAAGACCCCTTGTCACCAAGGTGGAAAAAAAAAACTATTGTTGGATCACGTTGTGTGACTCCCGCTCGTAAACTGTCTTTGATTCTGGTTCTCGCTGTCAGCACTGGCACACTTCTCATAGCCTTCTTCAACTTCTCAAAAGTTTGAGAAGTCACTTTCCTCCACTGAAAGTTATCCTTCAATTTCTTCGTCCACGACCACACAATCGAATTATAACCCTTCAATAACTTTCGGTAGCATCTTCTAAGTCCAATAAACATTCTAAATCCCTTCCAGGTCTTAAGTAGTAGCCCCTCCAATTTATCAGCCACCTTCAATGGATCTGCTGTCACCAAGGTCTTGCACAAACTAAGATCGTCACGAAACACCATCATCTTATCTCCCTCTTGAAACTAAGTTTTCAACTTAGGGCCCGTTTGGGACAGCACGTTTGGGACAGCTTAAATGTGCGGCGGCGTTTTTGAAAACGCCGCCGTAGCGTTTGAAAATCACGTTTTTACTGCGTTTTTTAGAACAACTTTTTTTATTCCCCGCGATCCGCGTTTTGGCTCCAAAATTTCCTTCGGCTACCCTCAACCCCGCAGCCGACCTTCCTTCGCACACTTGCTCGATCTCGCCTTCTCTCTCGCCTTCGTCCCTCCTCCGCAGGTAGCAAAACAATCGTCTCGTCCCTTCTTTCCCCTATTTCGCCGAGAGATCTGACATTGGCAAGAAATTTAAGTCGATCCAGTTGTGTGGAAGTGTTGAG
>NW_018164953.1:582698-583628 GCF_001263595.1 Phalaenopsis equestris | reverse complement strand
TGTTCTTTAGCCTTGAATGGCTCGATTTTTGGTTTTTGTTAATGCTCGGTTTTCATTTTAGGAGCAAGGGATGTTGATTTTTATTGAGGCTTGAGGCTTGATTCTGCATCTCTGTTGAATGCCGAATGGTATTCTTACATATATGTTTGTTAACTTATGTGCTAAATGAAATCAGTTTTGAGTTGAGAATTTTTTAGTTCTTGATAATTTTTTAGTTACATGGAAGTTGTTATATAGCTTGGATTCATGGAAGTTTTTACATAGCTTGGATTCATGGAAGTTGTTATATAGCTTGGTAATTTTTATATGGTTGCTTTATAAAGTGTTAGATGAGATATCTAATATTCTATGGTCTTTGCTCTCAGTTCATGTGGGCTAAAATGGCTTAATGCTGTGGAATTTATCCTATTTCTAATTTTGTATTAATGCAGACAAAATTGTTCTATAAGTTGGCTTAATGCTTTAGTTTATCAGTCTTCTCTTTTTCTCCACATAAATTGATTTGGTTCAATTTTATGTAAATACCAACGTTTTCATTCAGGCTTTTGCTATGATAGCTTGTGCAGATGCATTGGTGGCCTGCAACTCATCTGGATGCCTTGATGGGGACATCCTGCAGGCTCACCTGATTTAAGATTTGATTTTGGAATATTTACATTCATGCCACTAAATTCTTATTTATTTACATCAAATTTTGGGCTTTTCTGAATTTGGAGATAACAAATTTATGGAAGATTTACCTGCATACAACTGAATTCTGATGTATTTAGATATCTAATGTCTCTCAACGATTATTTTTTCTCATACATGCCATCTTACCCATGCATGAAAGTGTATTTCACTTTTTATGTGATATGAAGATTTGAGATATGGTGTCAAATAGCCTCTTAATGTGAATCTGCATAAAGATTTGCGATATGGTGGCATACA
>NW_018164953.1:576524-580988 GCF_001263595.1 Phalaenopsis equestris | reverse complement strand
TAAAAATTTATATTTATCTGTGTGTGTGTGTGTGTGTGTGCCACGACACACTTTTCATTTTATTTTTGCATTTGTTTATGTTGATATGTTCTTTTATGCTGGTTAATAGCTTCACCTCTTCTATGGTGGATAACGGTGGAGCAGTTTGGACGGCCACGTAAATTTGTTGTCAGCAATCGCTGGATCTACACTTGGGTAAGTTTACTTTTTATATTTTCTTATTTTTTGGACTGATCGATTCTATTTTTTAAAATGCAGAAGAATGAGTTCCAGACATTCCGGGAAGTCCGAGAAAGTGATGTGTCGTTGCGAACTACCGTCGTTGCTATTAACATCACGCCAGACACATAGCTACGGAAGACAATTTTACAGGTGCCCGCGGTGGAGACAAGGACCTGAAGACTGTAAATTCTTCAGGTGGACGGACAATACAACTGTTTCTACGATATCCCAATTGGACACAGGTGCTAGGAGTTCGACAGTACCACAACAGGAGACCACCGCATATGGTTCGAGTTCTTCCGTGTACACCGCACCCCATCAAGACACGCCTGCTCGGGGATTTGAGATAGCAGAAACGGGCAACATTCGTCATGATGTGACTTTACATGTTAAACTCAATATTGTCATATTTTTCCTTGTAATTTTAACATGTTATTTCTTCTTTTTTTTGGGTTCTTTCTATAATCCATATTAGAGTTTCATAAATGTGTAATGAACTTTCATATATATCACTATGTTTGTTTGATGTAATCACAACTTTTTTGAGTTATATAAATATTATTAAACTTTTTTGCATTTTCATTTCTAGACATTTGAGAAAATAACATTTTTCTACACAGATTATTCATTCAACTCAAAAAATTTACAAATAAGTTGTTTACAAAACGCACTAACCAAACAGCTAAACTGCTTATTCAGAACAGGGGCAAAATGGTCAATTTTTCACAATCAGTTGTTTTCCAGACGCGTTAACCAAACAGCCAAACAACTTATCCGGATCAGCTAGTCATCAGCAGATTATCAGGATAAGCTGCTTATCAGCAGAAGTTGGATAAGCTGCAGCTGCCCCAAACAGACCCTTAGTCCCATCTACGGATTGCAACTATTTCATAGCACGTCAGCGCTCCCTAAATCCAAAGAAATAAAATCTTCCATCACCTAAATGTCCAGCAGTGTCAAAATCACTTATTTACAAACTCCCCTACTCTTCTTCAACTTCTCCCATCCCCATCACGACTCCAAAACTTCTTGTGTTCACCATCTCAAGCCCCAATTACTTGACTATTTGAGTAGAGATGAAGTTGTGAGTGACCCCACCATCTATTGACAAAACTATATCATGCTCTATGACTTGCCTCTAAAGTTTCATAATGTGGTTCGATGTTAACCCCACTACCGAGTTCAATAAGACTTTTGCCACATCCAAGTGAGGAGTTCCTCCACCACCACAGCTTTCTATGTTTCTACATTCCTTACCTCCTCGTTACACACTGTGAGAATATGTAATGTCCAATCCTTGCAACGTTGTCCTGGAAATAACTTCTCATCACACTGAAAACAAAATCTATTGGTCCGCATCTTCTGAATCATTGTCTCTATAAAGCGTTTGAGTATCGTCCCTGGTCATGGCCTCTTATTCCAGTCCTGTGGAGCTTCCATCTAGAATTCCACTGTTTGAGCTTTTGGTAAGATTGTAGCAGTTCAGCATAGTGCTCCACCTATTAGCCTGTTTAATTGCATTTTTATCTCAGCCAACTACGTTAATTCCACAATTTCACCCAATCCTCGCAGTCCTAGCAAAGAAGTAATGCTTGAATCTCTAACTTCAACCATTTCATGAAGTTTTATTCAAACGCTTCTTTTGATAGCCCTCTCAAGAGACCAAACTGCATCTCAAATTTCTCCCTGGACTTCATGCCAGATCCTTCCCGAACCAATGCAAAAAAAAACTACTCATATAAATGCCCTTCCTGTATGTATCTGAAGCTCTCCAACAATTGGTACTTTAATTCTTCACACAATCAGTTATGAAATTACTCCTTTTAGCAGCAACTGATGTTTTTGCATTTGGGGAGGAGATGATGCCATTTTAATTGATGATGATGGTACTTCTCAAGATGATTCTTTTAAATTTTTTTTTAACATAAAACTACAACAAAAATTACAATTTTAAATTGTTAAGCATTTGAGCATATTTACAAATATCTAATAATGTATGTATGTATGTATATCTGTGTGTGTGTGTGCGCGCGCGTGCTAAGCATTTGAACGTAAGTAGAAACATATAATAATATATGTATGTATGTAAATCTGTTTGTGTGTGTGTGTGCGTTATGTAAGTAGGTAGATAGGTATTATAAAGTCATGTTAATTAAGAGTTTGTCTAATATTTTTATAATAAATGTATCTCATGTTCATATGACATTGTTTCCCATGCTACATCATGTCATATGCCCGAGTTTTTATCAATGTATCATAGACGGGGTAAGGGTAATGCTCTTGACTATAATATTTACTTAAATGTAGTTAATTGTAGCATAATATCTTTGAAAATTTTGATGTCTTATTACGTTTTATGTTTATTTTTTAGGGCATTCATCAATTGCTAAATCTCAAAAACTAAGGGGTTGTTTGGGATCAATTTTTGTTTTTTGTTTTTCGTTTTTGAAAAATAAGAAATATGAAACAAACATAAAAACAGTGTTTGTTTATCGATTTTTAAATTTTTGGGAGAAAGCTTATGTTTTTAAAATATTAAAAATAGGAAAAACATGTTTTTGCCTGTTTTTAAAACAACAAAATAGCTCTCGCTCGTGATAGAGTCGACCTCTCGCCTCACAAGCCCCAAAATTCGACGGCCCCAAGCTCCCCGTTAAACAACTCATCAGTATCTCCTTCATTGCATGGAAAAATCCAATTGCGATGGCGTCCTCAAAATATTGCTTCGATATCAATTGGTCGATGGAGATGGAGATGATATCGATGTCATCTGTTGTGGCGTTGTTAAAGGCGACTAGAATGTTGACATCATAGCACTAGTTGTCTTACCAGCAGACCTTGTAGATAGCAAGCATGGAGGACAGAACGCCACCGCGGGCGGTGCCGGATGCAAAACCATTTAAACTGGCATCAAAAAGCAAGTGATAGGCGGTGATGGAGGTGGTTGCGGAGTCGTGGTTGTTGGTGTCGCGGGGAGAGGGGGTGTTTTTGTTACCGTCAATTATATCGCCTTCAAGGTGGTAGTATTAGGCTCTGATGATCTTGTTGTAGATGGATATATGGGTTGATGGAACTATTAGCCAGTCGTCACTTATAAAGCATATAGATTGTCAAGTTTACATGATTGATCGATGAACTAAATTATTATTATGAATATAAAATATCATATATTAAAAGAAAATGACATTCTGAATTTTTTTGTGATGACTTAGTTTATTTTATCATTTATGTTTCATTAAATAACGGATTCTACTTTCTTATAATTTTATATATATTCTCTGTTATTTTCATATATGTTTTGCCATAATTATGTATGTGTATGTCTAACACTTCTATTAAACTATTAATTATTAGTTATATTTATTTTCTACTGCATGACAATTGAAAGTATTGTATCTAAAGATTTTGAGCAGTTCTGTTGACTAGAATGTTGACATCATAGCACTTGTTGCCTTACCAGCAGACCTTGTAGATAGCAAGCCTGGAGGACAGAACGCCACCGCGGGCGGTGCCGGATGCAAAACCATTGAAACTGGCATAAAAAAGCAAGCGATCGTTGGCGATAGAGGCGGTTGCGGAGCCGTGGTCATTGGTGTCGCAGGGAGAGTGGGTGGAAATATGGGTTGATGGAACTGTTAGCCAGTCGTCATTTATAAAGCATATAGATTGTCAAGTTTATATGATTGATCGATGAACTAATTTATTATTATGAATATAAAATATCATAATTTAAAAGAAAACGACAGTCTGAATTTTTTTGTGATGACTTAGTTAATTTTATCATTTATGTTTCATTAAATAACCGATTCTACTTCCTTATAATTTCATATATAATCTCTGTTATTTTCATATATATTTTGCCATAATTATGTATGTGTATGTCTAACACTTCTATTTAATTATTAATTATTAGTTATATTTATTTTCTACTACGTGACTATTGAAAGTATTGTATCTAAAGATTTTGTGTAATTTTGTATAAAAAGTTTTTCTAAAGAGATTACATCTATTTTTTTTTAACTCTAATTATACTTATAAATACCAAACCAAACATGTTTTATATTTTTTTAAAAAAAAGATAAATCAAAATAATACCAAACGCATTTTCTGTAAACATAAAATAGAAAACAAAATAAGAAAAAACTAATAAAATTTAAAAAAAAAATAGAAAGTGATCCCAAATAGGGCCTAACCTACAAGCCTTGTTTTTTTTTTTTTTTTTTTTTTTGCTTTGGGGCAAAA
>NW_018164953.1:559620-576287 GCF_001263595.1 Phalaenopsis equestris | reverse complement strand
GGATAGAACCAAAACGCGTCTCTTACTCTATCTTTTCCTAAAAGGCCCAACCCCCTTTCCCTTTTTTTTTTTTTTTTTTTTTTTTTTTGTGCTTTGGAGCAAAAGCTCAATTACACTATAGATTTTGTATTTGGCATTAACAACCCCTGTTATTGGAAAATAGAAGCATTCTCAACATGGTCAAGAAAAGCCCAATGAGGATGATGAGAATCATGCGGACCTCTTTAGAGTGAATGGAAGTAATGCACAACAAATAACTATATTTACCAAAGTTATTTCATCTTCACACAAAAATAAGCACCAATGTGATGCACTAATCCACATTAGTAATTTGCAAGGAAAATCTCAATATGAAAGGTGTTAACAATAACAAAGGAAATTAGTTGTTGATATTAACTACATATGAAGAACTATTAGAAACCAAATAAATTTTAAAACAAGTGAAAAGAAATCAGAAACCAATAAAAAAACAGTGAAGCACAGTGCTCTGTACAGAATAAAACCCAAAAAAAGACTTTCAATACGTACGATGAAGATAGTATGTTAAACAATAACAATAAGTAGGAAATACAATGATCTGTACAAAACAAAATCCAAAAAGTGACTTTCACTACAAACCATGGAAAATAGTTTGTTAAATACTTACAATAACCGCAAAAAATGATACAACAACAACAAAACCTTGATCCCATTGACTGGGGTCGGCTACATGAATCATTTTTCTCCACTCCATCCTATTTAGTGTCATATTTTCAATTAATTCTAATAAATTAAGATCATTTTTTATGCAATATGCCCAAGTCATCCTAGGTCTGCCTCTACCTTTCTTAACATAAGTCGAATCTAAAACATCTACTATTCTAATTGGATGATCATCAGATGGTCGACGTCACGTCTAATGTGACCAAACAATCTAAGACGACTCTCTCTAATTTTGTCTGTCACTTGAGCTACACGAACCCTATCATGGATAAATTTATTTTGCATTTTGTCTGTAAGTGTAAAGCCACTCATCCACCTAATAATTCTCATCTCGGCAACACTTAACTTAGTTTTATGCTTCTCTTTCAAAGACCAATATTCAACGCCATTTAGCATTACAGGTCTCACCACCATCTTATAAAATTTTCCTTTCAGTTTAAGCGGTATTTTTCTATCAGACAATCGGCCCGAAGCATTCCTCCACTTCAACCAACCAGTTTGAATTCCATTAATAACAACCCCATCAATATCACCATCACTTTGAACAATAGACCCGAGATATCTGAAGCATTCACAGCTTTTAATAATTTGATCACCCAAAGTAACAATTCTGTCACTAGCGCTACTACTATTAAAATTAGATTCTATGTGTTCAGTTTTAGTTCTACTCAAACGAAGGCCTTTAAACTCCGAGGTAGACCTCCATAATTTAAGTTTCTCCTGAGCTTTTCTCTCGTTTTATACACAAGAAGGATATCATTAGCCAAAAGCATAAACTAAGGTACATACTCCTGTAAATGTCTAATAAGACCATCCATAACTAAAGCAAAAAGATATCGGCTTAAAGTCGATCTCAGATGTAAACCAACACAAATAGCAAAATATTACTTTTGATTGGCCGCTGCTGAACTCTTCAAGATTATTTGGTCGGCTAACCATCCAACACTTAGCACTTCGTTTAAGTGTTAAGTATGTACCTCTTGTGTAATTGTGCTAAGTGTTGGATGGTTAATGAATAATTGATGAATAAACGATGTTTGTTAATAGAAATAAAGATGGTGGTTTCCTTTTAAAAAGTATGCATTTGGTTGGAATTTAATGGTTGAATCTGCAAACAGCCCATATGCCAATAGGCTTACAGAATGAATCCATTCGAATTGTCGTAGAGTTTTAACATTAAAAAACTATAGATCTTGCTAAGCTTACTATTAATTCTACGTATAATGAGTTCAAAAAAATCACTTGTATAGCATATCCATGATGTGCATAAAGACATTAACAAAAAATTGATTTTTAATTATGGTAATTATAAGTATGTTGTTGACATGAATACAATACCTAAGAATATTAAACCAAGTAATAAAGTAATCATCCTAAAAAGTACCCAACATAAAGCTTCAAGAAATTAATTGTGCACAAAGTAGGACAATAAGAAATCATATATGTACTGGGACGAATGATTATAAATTACAAATTTGGTGAAGCCCTAATATTAGCCCAAACTTCATTGTATCTAGAATTTTATTTCATAAACCCGCTATTACTAATGATTCTTCTCTTTTTAATCATCTTGTGGATTCACAACCAGATTTTATCATGAAGTTGTATGCATCTTATTCGACAAGCAGCTCGAATTAATGAGATTATGTCCACTACTTGTGGTTGAAATTAGAGATATCTTATGCATTTAATATGATTGGCATGCTTATGATTATGTTAATATGATCCACTATTTGTGGATTATTTTACAAGAAGCACATAATTATGAGCAAATTGACTTGGCAGATATCAAATGTTCAATTCATTGAAGCAATTTAATATTTTATAATTTAATAGGAAAGTGAAATTTTATGCTTGCGGAAAACACAGGATGTGAGTTATGGGACAATACAGCTTGATCTTAAAATGCTTAGATGATGATGTTACAAGAATGAGAAGTATTCTCTAATGTTTCAAATATTTGGTTAATTTTGATTTATCGTTTAGACTTCAAATCAGTTCATTTCATCTCTATCAATGCCTTGTTTGATCACATATCAAGCTCCATGTTTCAACCCAGTCATTGATTTGGAGGTTGTTATTATATTCTTGCAAACTAACTGTTTTTTTTTATCTAATGACTAATTTGGAAGGTTGTTATTATACTTTTCATGTGCCTAAATGTCTTCCTTTAGAGTGGATTCCGCTACTCTGTGTCCGGCTATTTAAAATTTTGTAAAGCAATTGGGATTTGGCTGCATTGATTCCTTCTCTTTCGCACTACAGTTCAGATTGAAGCTTAATATTACAGATCATGTCTCTACCTTGGGGAAAGTTTGCCCATATTTCATGTGTTGCTTCATTGAATTTCCATATTTTTTATCGTGCCACTTATCTAAAACTTATTGTTGTTACTGTGTTGTTTTCCTATTTTGCTTGTTGTCCGAGTTTGACACAAAATTACATTATGGCAAAAATCAGAAGTCATTGTAGTCAAGCTAGCCAAATCTGAAAATTGCTAGTATAGCCAAATTTTAAGATTATGAGAATCCATTGCGCGTCAATTTTGATTATAACATGGTCTCTTGGGCTTATTCAAAAAATTTTATATTTCCTCCAAACCTGTGTGTATCTCGGGATGTAAATTTTTCTAATTTAGTGTAAGTATTGCAAACTTCAAAGGTGAGCTTTCTACATGACTAACATTAGGCGCTGGTCAATCTTATGGCTTCTATCTTTGTAAATTTTTCATCTACATACTTTATGATTAATAATTTACATGTGATTGTAATTTGTTCATGCCTACAACAATCCAGTTTTCTACTGAGCGGTGTGAACCAAATCAATGTGATTTTGTATTGCAAATTTCATGCAAATTTTCAGTTTTGGCCTACCGGTAAATTATCATTTAAGGTGAATTTTATGTTTTATCATTATATCAAAAGAGGTAAAATCTTTGCCAAACTAAGCGTTGATAGATTATGATTTTTGTTCTTCTCTTCCCGTTTCTCATGCATTTCATCCTCAACTAGTATTGGGGAAAATCTAGAACCTGGGATGCCATGTATCAATACATAAACAAGCAGTTTCTGTCTTGCAACTAGAAAAAAATAAACGAAGTCTGTAAAACCATAAACTGATAAAATCCTGTATATGTTACCTTTGATAGCGAATTCTATGATAGATACTTCAAGGAAAAAAGAAATTTTAAATCAAGTCTGATTAAACAGGTACCCTGACAACATGTTTTAGCAATTATCAAAATAAGCAAAAATATTAAATTAAGGAATAAATTAAAATTAACCGCTGATATCAAGTTGCTAATATTTTGCTTTAATTGAATCAAGTAAGCTGAATTCAATATATGAAGAAAAGAATCTATCAAAGTACAAAGCTAAACAAGAGAATCATCAAATCCATGAACAATAAATTAAAAAAAAAAAAGAAAGAAAACTTACCTAGAATAAAACTCGGGATCATTTTCATCTCGTATGTCTGCTGGATAGCAAGCATCAACAATCATTCGCCTCCAAGAATTGCCACTTCTGATCCTCACTACATTCCAAGCATGCGGCATAAAATCTAGATATCCCCTAACAAGCTCACAAGGAACTGGAGGTTCAGATCGATCACATAAATACTGCAACATTGGTGATCATAATTGTGTTAGAACTACATGCCTTTCTCTATTAATCAAGATATTGTTCATTTATAGATTTTTAAGTACAATGCTTCCTTGCATTTGGGGGATAAATTGGGTGTGTATAAGTTTCTTAAGAGAGTTAGCAGTATAGTCCGATTCAGGTTCAAAATACTATTGCATTTGCAGTAAATAAAAAATCAATGGAAAATTAATGAGAGAAATGTCAAACTGATCCATAACTTTTTGTGAATGGTCATTTCAGTCACGAGTGTATAAAGTGTAAATTTAGTCCTCAGACTTTTTTAATGAGGGCTAACATAGTCCCCATGAAAAACTTTTTTAGGCTATATTAAAGGAATACAAGGACTAATTTTACACTTTATAAGACTCTCGTACTAAAATTGCACAACGTAAATAGTCAGGGCATTATTCTGTCACTTAAAACAAAAATTAGCTAACCTTCATGAGCACAGCTCTGTGCCTACAAACACCAAACTGCATAGCCCCTAAAGGAACTACACTAGAATTGCGTGTTTTTTTAATCATTCGTAGAGAATTTTCACACAATTCATTGAAATCAAATCCACCAACAGTTCCTTCTGCCTTTTTAGAAACTTTGCTATTGTCACAAAGGTTGCCAGCAGAGCACGTACAGATAAAGGGTTGCAGCTTATTGGATCCAAGTAAACTTTTTCGCAACCTTAAAACTGAAGTACTTCGATCACTTCCCCCAAAACAATCTGACACAAATAGAGCAAGAATTGATACGATAGGGAAGTCATCAAACACACCATCTTCCGCTGGAGCTAAATTACATCTTCGAAAGTTGGACAGAAGTAAACGAGCAGACAGAGTAATTGCATCTAACTCTTCATCCTTCTCTCTGATGAACAAAAATCAATCTGAAGGTGATTACATGCATGCCAAAGCCTGATACTTAATATAAACAAATTACATCAAATTCATCAGTGAAAAGTATGAATTTGCAAACCTGTCCAGAAGAATAACTTCACGTGAATCAATGCAAACACACTGCTCATATTCCTGCAATGACTTGAAAGGCCGATCCCTCCCTGCATCATAGAAGCCATCTGGAAGGTGGTCCTCAAAGCTACAGAAGGACTCCACGCAATATTTGCTGGCTAAGTATGAACAGTCAACAACGGGCTTACGAAACTTGGCTGGTTTAGGGTTGTCAAGATCCTTATCAGAATGCCTTTTTGATTTTGTGGTTAGATTAGATGTTTCAGCAAAAGAATATCTATCAATAACATTGAGCTCATCAACAGACTCATATTCACAATCATAGACCTTGCTTGACATAGCAGAATTTGTACTACAAGAACAAACGTCTCCTTCTGAAATGTCTGATCTGTTTAACCTGGTATCTTTTTCATTTTCAGAACAACCAAATTGAGGCAAAAGAGAATGTTCCCTAATAAGATCACATCTAACACTTTCAGCGTCACCTGTATTTTTGTTCGATGAAGATTTTGATTTTGCAGAACTATCTACTAATTTTATATCATCATCATCAACTTGAATCTCAGAATTACTATTTTCCACCACATATGATCTGCAGCAGTTACTTTCTTCACCCATGATAACAGACATATCATCAGTATGATCTGAAACTCTGCACTTCCTACTATAGTTCAAGCGTTCTTGACGAGCCCTCTGTTGGAGATCATCCCGGCGTTTCCACCCTTTCTTCCTTTTTTGTGACACAAGACACCGACAACTAGAATGAAGCTCGGTGCACAAAGCTGAAGACTTGCTGTGATAATCTGATACAGAAAAAAAAAATTAGACCACTAAAGTAGTAAAAACTTGCAAGAGAAAGAAAGTGATTCTCAATATTACCATTACTGCATGATCCACAGGCCTCGCCCTTAGGAATATCATCTCCATTTCCTTCAAGGTTGTAGTTAATCCATGATGGGATTTGGCAATGATAGGGAAGCTTGTTGTACTAAAACAGCAACATAGGTAAGTTTTATGGCTCCAACACAGAGAAAATTTAGTATAGAAAACTGCACATTGTGCTTTCAGGTCAAAATTTTTTAAAATTTAAAATAAAAACATTAAAAAGTAATTCAGCAATTATAGCCATACATTAAATTTAACAGCAATCACCAAAAAAAGTAACATGAAATACCTGAAGATTTAAATATTGGAGAGCATCCATGGAATTAAGTTTTAGAGATGCCAATGAAGTCAACCTGTTATTAGATAAATCCAATCTTTCCAGGCTTCGTAAAGATGAGATACCGGGAGGTAGATCAATTAATTTATTATTAGCAACTCTAAGTGATTTAAGAGAAACTAGGCCAGCTAAATCATCAGGTAGATTCTTTAACTTGTTGAAAGAAAGATCAAGCTCCTCAAGCATTTTAAGGTGGCCAATCTCTGGAGGCAGGTATCTGCAAATGGAAAAGGAAGCAAAATCACAACAAAATCTTGCATTTCTGATTTTTTTTGACTAATTTATTAGAAATCAATTGAAAATAACATTTATAAGTACTTAAACATCATAAAAATAAAACTTATTTCCTCAAAAAACAAATATTTGTAGCCTAATACAACAGGTGAGTATTGCTCTGTGGAAATTTGTGCGCCAAAACTGCATCAAATTTCCTGAGTACTGACTAAATTTCATCTAAAGATTCGTATGAATAACTTACAGCTTTCCAATTGAATACTCCCAATGTCAAAATTAACTTATAATTGTAGCTGAGTAGTCACAACAAACAAAATATTCCAACCAAAAAAAAAATATTTACAATACTTACAGCTACATAAAGATAGCTGACTGAAAAAAGCAGCTTCTATAGCAGCAACTCCGCATTTAAAGTTTTAAAGCATCGACTCAAAACATCAGAAATGATAATTGAAGTATTGAACTACAATAACACGGCTACTATCAATTTTTAAAAGAGCGAAATCTATACCTGCGGCATTTTGCCTCAGCAAAACAAGCCATAAACTTAAAAAAACATCAAGGTCTGACCCTAAAACCTTAAAAAAATGATAAAATAAAAGATAAATCATGAGTATATCATAAATTATGAACAATTGTCATCAAATAACACAAAGCCACATTAAAAAAAATCAAATCTTAATCTTAAATATTTTATGCCACCAACAAATTTCCAACATCCGACACAAATACCAAGGCATGACGTGGATCTTGATGCAGCTTTTCGAGCAAGAAACGTTCAAACTTTGATAAAAAGGTCATCTGGAAGTCTGATTTCAACAACCTATAGTCAAATTGATCGAATCAACGAGAAGGACCCAATGATATTAAAATTGGTCTAATCTGAGTCAAATCAAGCCTTGGTCAAGACATTAAACAAATTTTAGAAGCTTTTCGAGCATATTTGGAAGGTCATGTCGAATCTGGCGAGCTTATATTCGAATCGAGCATCTCGACAAAGACAAATCCAACGAGCCCAAGATAGCTCAATTCAAACATCATTAAAACACACAAATGTCCATCAAACACCCTCTAATCAAAAGAAGCTCTCTAAACCGTCCGATAAAAATGGTTCATATTCCTGCATTAATTGTTCTCTCTCTTAAAAAAGGGGGAGGAAAGCTTGAAGCTTGAAGAAAAGTTTGAAGCTTAAAGGAGTTGAAGTCCATTATCACCTCGTAGTCGACTGCCGCCGACCATCTCTTTGGTTGTCGCCAATCACTATCGTTCGTCGCATAGTTCTTACAACAAGTTCATTAGTGCACAGACGTTGTAACTCTGAAGAGTGTTCCACCCTTTCCCCATTACGAGGGGCTGTACATGTAATATCTAGTTTGTAGTGTATTTCTTCAGCTTGGCTAGGCCTCATGGATTTTTTTCCTTTCTAGGTTTTCCATGTAAAAACTCCTGGTGTCTCTACTGGCTGTTTTCTTTTATCTGAGTATGAGTTGAATTCTCGTGCAACGCTTAGACGATAATCCATTACTCTATCGCCGTGAATTTTCTACCCCGCATCAAATCTATAGTAAAAATGAGAAACTTCTTAATATATGAATTTATTTGAACCGTGATCGAACAAGGTTTAAACATGTTCAAACATTGCTCGAAATATGATTGAATATAGTACAAGACATGTCCGAACAAATATTCAAATCTTATTCGGGCCATATTTGATTATGAATCAAACAAAATTCAAACATGATACCAAATATAATAAATCATTGTTCGAACAAGGTACGAACACATATCCTACATTCCAACATATGGTCTAAGATATGTTTTAAAGAAATCGTTTGAAGGGCATGCATCAAAAGGTTTGAGGCATAAAGTCTCCAAGTAGATGCCTTAAAAGCGACGAGGCATAAAACCTTGAGGTGCATGCCTCAAATAAAAGGGTGCAAGCTTCACTAAGGACAATGAGTTGCAACCTCAAGGTTTTTTCTTGTGCTTCGTACTGGTGAGCATCTTGAGAAATGCACCTCAATTGATTTAAACCATGATTACCATTCACATTATAGCAAAACAATTACCAATAATCAAAGTATTTTATTTTTGAAAGTTTCAAAAGTTTTGGTAACAAGTATTCTTCTTCAGTTATGGTTACTTTTTTAATAAATTATATGATATGTTGGACACAAGTCCAATTACAAACCCATGAATTCCGCAAAATGGGCAATGAAACATGGTACCCTCCATGCATGTAGCTTCAAGGAGAATACTGTCTTTGGCTAAAGATCGAACCCATGGCCATTATCTTGAAAATTAGAGAGCATACTATCTAAGACAAAAACTTATCCTCACATTATATAAAATTAAAATTATGATAATGACAAGCACACATTTTAAAAATTAACATATTATTAACAGAAGATAACTAGTTAAAAATCCTTTCCAAAAAAAAAAGTGCACTCAACCAAGGATTTAACCTGATAATAAACAATGATTAATAATTACATGGTGCAAATTACATAATTAATAATCTATGGGATACTACCTCCTTAAATCCAACAATTCAGTTTGAATTCTTACTCTTTAGTTTAAAAAAGCCCTGGTTATGCCATGAAAGTTTTCTTGTTAGCAGAGATGGTTCCCTCATCCAAGAAACTTCACAAGGTCTAAGATTAGTGTGGTTTAGGGTTTGACTTGAGCTTTTCATTTTACTCCAAAAACTCAAAGTTTTCCAGGCCTAGGCATGTTTTTGAAATCAGATCTTAGCTCTAGAGAATTTAACTAAAAAAAACACTGACTCATCACAAACAGATTTTAGATTTTTGTATGGCAGAAAATTTAGAAATTTGTCTTCATAAGGTATTTCTCTCTCAAGAAATCTCAGGTTCCACGCTTCAAAAGATTTAATTTCAGTTATGATTTTTCATAAATAAAATGTATAGCGTACAAACAAAATGACAAAAATAAAATACTTGTAAGTTAACAAAAGCTCATCTCCAATTGCATATGAATAAGTTTTCACAATAGCAGATATCACTACAAATTATCCACAAATTCGTATTCCACAACATCATAAAGTACAAGTATACATTTCTTATATAATTGGCCAAAGCAATGGCTTAAAAAATTTGCAGGACAATAATCAACAGAAACATTCGAGTCCACAAACCACAGAAAATGCTTGATTGTTTTCTTTTTTAAATAAAAACTCAACTTTAATGAAGATTGGATTCCCTCATTCCTAAATGGAAAGAAAAGTCTGTTTTTGGCAATTCAACTGAACAAATCCAGCATTATGCAAAAAAAAATATCAAATTGATGATTTACATAGAGGACAACAAAATTTTGATAAGAAGGATAGATTGCAGCAAATTAAACAATGGCATCTAACTAAAATCCAGGCTTTTAAAAATCAGATGAAACTGACACGTACAGACCATATTGGATCAGTTTCCTCCAAATCAGTTTCAATAGATTTCATGTCAAATCGGTGAAATATTATTGAGTTCTAACCATGCTTCGCACTTCTCTAGGTATTATTGAAATCCATTCCGAAAATGCAACAGCTTTTCCCCTGTGTGTGGAGAGAGTTTTGAACATGGTCTTCCATGAATGTAAACAATGTAATAAACCACCAAAAAATTGCTTTATAAAGAGGATAGTAATAAAAAAATTCTATTAAAACAACTTAAAGTAACAAAAAACATATATTTTCTGCCTTAGATTTTCCTGTTGAATCAAATTTCTCTTGTATCAAAAGAAAAAAGACAATGTACACAGCCACCTAAATGTTCAATCAAGATAAAAATTTTAAAAATATATAAAATGATTATTATTAATATAAGAATATGTTGCATTACATGCTCATAGTTTAAGTCACCTCACTGGTTAATATGCTGAGTACATCTTACAAAAATTAATGACATCTTATTGTCTGGCATTATTGTAACGTTAAAATACTAAATACATAAAAGTACACGCACAAGTATAAAGAGTGTGATCATGTACATGACATTATCTCATATCTTAGATTTATTTTAACTTTGGAAACTATAACAATGATATTTTTTTTAAATATAAGACTTTAAATTTGTCGTTTTGATTTAATAGAGGAAGACACACATACCACTCAATTCTTATTTATTTACATATCTAACACCTAAACTTCAATTTTTACATGCATGCCACCTACCCTATGCATGAAAATGTGTTTTTAACTTTTAAAAAGGTTAAATGGATGTATTTTTAATGTGATATGAAAGATTTGAGTGGTATAAATGTAAACATTAAACTTTAAGTGTTAGATATATAAATGCATAAGAATTGAGCGATATGTATGTAAATTAAATGCCCATTTAATAAAATGGCAGAAATTGAAACAGAAATCAAACATCTAAACTATCGAAGCAAACTAGGACACTCGAAAAAAAGATTTTTGCAGTGGGACGGAAACCAAACCCAAAACCAAAAACGAAACTGAAAACCTTGGTGCGATCTATTTTCTTGCATTACCAATCACTTGGCATCGGTAGTTGCAAGGAAATAAAATAAATTAAAGAGCTAAAGAGTGTTCAGTGGAAAATGTAGAATGCAATAGTGCTTCAGTATACTCGTCAGCATATGACTGGAACCGAAACAGACTAATTTAGTAGACATAGCAAACCAAGCAAAAAGAAGTACCTAATTGAGAAATGGCAGATAGAAAGCTTGGTGAGGCATTTGAGGCCAGATATGTCCCCTAATATAGAGAAATCCGTGAGCTTTGGGGGAACCCTACAAAGCTCAAGATCCCTCAAAGACTTCAGCTTTTGCAACGAAATGCCAGATAAGCCCGGTAAAGTGACCTTCACCTGTAGACTCTCGAGCTGCTTGAGATCACCAATCTCCGGTGGCAAAATCTCAATCTCGTTAGCGAAGAACTTAAGCGTCCTCAGCCTCTTCAACCCTCCTATTGAGTTCGGAATTAAGTGGAAAGTATTGTGGTAGAAGTATAGCCCCTGCGTCGAAGAAGGAGGCGGCAGTCTCTCGAAAGGAGACAGGTCCCACGAATTACCGGAAACATCAACCACCTTCTCTTCACCAGATGGGGAGGAAACGGCGTCATCTCCGCCGTTCAGCCGCTCATCGTCGTTGGCGGCGTTGGAGTGGATGGCGACAAGTTCTAGCCGCCCGGTGGACTCCATTCCAATCAAAGAAGCCCAGAACCATACGAAGAGAAGGCCGGCACGACGATCGGGGCTTAGTAATTACAGTTTTCAAACCGCGAGTTCAGCGACTAGGGTTTCGTAGGGCGGTTACTGAATCTGAGAAACCCTAGAAAAACGCGAAAGAAAAGAGAGTAAGGAAAGCACTCAGGGCGGGCGCTCGCAGATAATAAATATATCGAAATTGAAGGGCAAACCTGAGAGGTATACTTCAACTTCAAACAACTATAGGAGTATTTGTTTTTTACATACTACCACCCAATTTTTATTCTAAGGCCTAAACTTTACTTTTTTACACATATCATTAAAATCTTTCATATCATATAAAAAATATCAATAAAAAGTGAAATTTTATTTTTTATATATAGATAAAATGATACATATGTAATAAAATTGAATTATGTGTAACGTCTGAATTTTTTTCTTTCATTTTCGTCCTTTCATTTTTGTCGCCTTCTTAAATTGCTCGTTTGAACTGATTTCCTCAAAACGCAACTCTTTTTCTTTTCTTTCTCGGCTATATGTCGTTTTTTAACTACTATCATTCTTGTCTATATATTATACTGAAGGATCAGAGCATCACCATTATCTCCCTAAGCTCCACTTATCCTCATCCTTATAGAACACACTTTCTCTCCATTTCCCCTTTGCCTCTTCTCCCTCCTGAAGTCCTAATATAATTCCATTTTTTCTCTATTGGCTTTCCTCGCCTCCTTCCTCTTCTCCCTCCTGAAGTCCTAATATAATTTCTTTTTTTTCTCTATTGGCCTTCCTCGCCTCCTTCCTCGATCAAGCTAGCATCGTACTGCATTTCCTTTCTTTGAATATAATATTTTTATAGAATAATAAGAATAAAAATACATGTTAATTTCATTACACCTAATTTGATAAAATAATGTCTTAAATTGTTTATGTACAAAAATCTTGTAGATTAGGCCTTCTACTTTGTATAATATTACTAGTTAAATCACTGAATGCTTAGAAATAATGTTTTTGTTGTCTTGAGGAGAGTAATTACTTTTTATTATGAGATAAAAATACACTTTCTAATTATTAATGTCATCCTTACTACTTGTATTACATTCATGGTAATTTTATAAGATTATCAGTCATATTTGATGCGTGCTAGAAAATTTGTGGCGGTAGAGTAACAAATTATTGTCTTAGCGTTGTACGAAAGTTTGCATACACACAGATAAAATAGAAAAAAGTGGTGATGACTCTAGAAGTTTTTACGTGGAAAACCCGTTAGGGAAAAACCACGGGGTCTGGCCCAGTTGCGGAAATCCACTATTGATTGATGATTACAGAATTTCATTGTCCCACAGACGGGAAATGATAATTATATTTTTCAGATTACAATGTCGACTGACGGTGTTTGGTTAGTGATGACTGATGACGGTCGGCGGTGGTCGACGACGATTGGTGGTGATGTGATTACAAAATTTCATTGTCCCACAGACGGGAAATGATAATTATATTTTTCAGATTACAATGTCGACTGACGGTGTTTGGTTAGTGATGACTGATGACGGTCGGCGGTGGTCGACGACGATTGGTGGTGATGTTGAGCTGCATCTTCTCCTCAAAACCCCAGGCTCTCTCCAGACTTCCTCTCCCTCTCATGAGAGGGATGGGACTTTATTCATAGTGTTCTAGGTGCAATTAATGCAGGAATATGAATCATTTTGATCAGACGGTCCTGAGAGCCTCCCTCGATCATATGGCGTTTAATGAACATTTGAGTGCCTTAATGATGTCTGAATTGAGTGATCTTGGGTTCGTTGGATTCGTCTTGTCGAGTCGCTCGATTTGAGTATAAACTTGTCATATTTGACAGTCATTAGACTTTTTAAATGTATTCATAAATCTTCTAACTGTGGTTTAATGATTTGATCTGGGCTTGATTTAACTTGGATTGGGCTAGTTTTCATATCATGAGATCCGTCTCATTGAACAGGTCAGTTGGACTATATGTTTGCTGAAATCGGAGCTCTGAATGATTTTTTATCAAGATTTGAATGTTTCTTGCTCAAAATATTATCTCGAGATTCGTGTCATGTCTTGAGATTCGTGTTGTATGATGAAAATTTGTTGATGGTGTATCAGTTGCTCCCCTATTTTCGGGCGAAACTTTTTTTATCGTCTGAAAATATCAATATCCACAGTATTTATGTATAAGAATATGTATATCTTACTTAGTTAAGAATAATTTTTATTCTTATATAAATAGAAAGCTGTACTCATCTTAGTTGGTTAGTATCTTTTGTTTTATGTTGGAGATGGGGGTTCGAATCCCGCCTAAAACAGAATAAATAATATTTTATAAAGGAATTTGACAGGGCAAAAGAGAAGGAATAAAAATTGAAAAAAAAATATTTTTTTTAAATATGAAAAGTTTTTATTCATTATTATTTATGAACATTTAATGTTTGCACAGTTTTTTATATTTATATATTAATGTGCATTTATTGACTAATGCTCTTGACTATTGCTCTTTTTGAGCCTATAAATAGGGGTCTGAAGGAGAGGGTAGAGGTGCGGCGGTGCGTCGTGGCGACGCGTTGCAGTAATGCATTGCGGCAGCGCGACGCGGCGACACTACGTGGACGGTGCATTGCGGCGGTGCGACATGGTGGGGCAATGTGTAGCGGTGACGTGTTGCGGTGGGGCGACGTGTTGCGCCACGGCGAGGCGTTGCAGCGACGTGTTGCGGTGTGACGACACGTGGCAGCAACGGGTTGCGCTGCGGCGATGCATTGGGACGATATGTCGCAGTGTGGCGATGCGTTGCGGCAGTGTGTCGCGGTGACACGTGGCGATGTGTTGCAGTAGTGCGTTGTGATGATGTGACATGTTGTGGTGATGCGTCCCGGAGTGATGACGCGTTGGGGCGATGCGTTACAGTGACGCGTTGAGTAGCGACAACGTGTTGTGGCGCGCGTCGTGGTGACTTGCAGCGTGGCGACAAATTGTGATGGTGCTTCGGGGCGACGCATTGCAGTGCAGCGACGTGTCGTGGCAGTGTGTCGTAGCGGCGTGCTGGGAGAAGTATCGCAGTGACTTGATACGTTGGATGTCCAATGTCATGTAAGAAGGTTACCGTGGGGATAAATTGTCAGCGGCTTTTTACTTGGCTGAGGTTATGCATCAGAGTATTACTCAGTGATGTGACTTATTAACCTATCCGAGGTTGTTTGCTGGAGCATTGCTCACTTATGAACATGTGTGGAATGGATCAGGTGTAGCCCACCAAGGACTGTTAACGTATCTAGGGTTATTTATCGAAGTAAAAACTCGGTGATGTTAACCCATTTGGAAGAGGATAGATCAAATCCCTCTGGAATTGATCGTGCTCTGACTGCGATACAACCATAGTTGTGTATTTCTTGGGCCAAGAGCATAAAGTGACTTGTGAATGAGCCGTTACACTTTCTAAAGATATTCTTTTTTTTGTAGAAGAAAACAAGTAAATATTATTTAATAACTCTGAGATACATTGACATTGTATGCAATATGACATAGATGATATAATTGAAGTGCTACCGGTAATGTTTCGGCATTCAAAGTCCGGGGCAAGATTTTTCCATCTGATTCTTTGAGTTTGAAGGTTTCATGCTTGATCATGGCAGCCACGATGTATGGGCCTTCCCAGAGAGGGGATAATTTGTTGCGTTGGGGACCATGACCAGCGTCTTCAATACTATGCAAAATCAGGTCACCAATGGAGATAGGTCGAGGCTCTACCTTTCGGTTGAAGTGGCGAGCAATTCTTTGAAGGTAGGAAGCAGCTCTGAGGTGGGCCACATCACATATTTCTGAGAGAAGATCCAACTGTTGTCGGAGCTTTTCTTCATTGCTATCTGAGGCGAAACTCTTGACTCGGGGGTTTGGAACTGCGATATCAACGGGGATGATAGTCTTGGTGCCGAGACACAAGTTATATTTGGTTTCCATGGTAGGAGTTCGTGCGGTGTTGTGATAGTCCCAGAGGACGTTATGCAGCTCTTCCACCCACTGCCCCCCAGCCTTCTCGAGACGAGTCTTCAACCCTTTAAGCACGGTTCAATTTATCACCTCTATCTGTCCATTCGTTTAGGGATGCGCCACAGCAGTGTGCACCAACTGAATGTGAAGATTCTTGCAGAATGATGTGAAGACCCTACCAGTGAATTGAGTCTCATTACCAGTGATAATCTTCGCAGGAAGCCCAAAGCGACAGATGATGTTTTTTCAGACAAACTGTTTGGCATTGGCCTCAGTGATCTTGGCAAGAGGCTCTGCTTCAACCCATTTGGTGAAGTAGTCGACAGTTAAGATGATGAATTTTCATTGTCCAGTAGCTATCAGAAATGTCCCCATGATATCTACCCCTCATTGGGCAAAAGGCCAAGGACTCAGAAAAGATGTGAGTTCTACTGACGGTGCATGCGTGAGATTGGAGTGTAGTTGACAATTCTTGCATTTTTGAACAAACTCTAATGCATCTTGTTTGATCGTGGGCTAGTAGAAGTCTTGCCTCGTTATTTTAAGAGCAAGTGTCCTGCCACCAAGATGCTCCCTAGGGCTATCAATTTGGCTCGTTGTTCGTGAACGACTCGTGTTCGGCTCGTTAAGCAGCTCGTGTTCGGCTCGCTCGTTAAGCCTAACGAGTCGAACATGAACAAATTTTTAAGCTCGAAATGTAAACGAGCCGAACACGGCCAACAAT
>NW_018164953.1:441509-559584 GCF_001263595.1 Phalaenopsis equestris | reverse complement strand
CGTGTTCGACGCGAAAAAAAAAATTATATAGCTTTTTATATAACAATATATAACATATATTATTTATATAATAATATATTATATATATTTATGTCTAAGTTTAAATCATAACACATCATGTGACAATGTGGTTAGTGTCTTCTTTTGTATAGATTTGATCCAAGTTTGAATAGCATGACTCACTTATGAAACGTGTGGAAGGGATCAGGTGTAGTCCACTAAAAATTGTTAACCTATTCAGATCAAATCCCTTTGTGATCGATCGTGCTCTGACTAAGATACAACCAGAGTTGTGTATTTTTCTGGTCGAGAAAATAAAGTGACTCGTGAATGACTCGTCATACTTTCTAAAGATATTTTTTTTTGTAGATGTTCGTCCGTACTTCCAGGCTCACACTATTGACATTGTATGCAATATGACATATTCCGCTGGAATGAACTTCTCGTAGAGCGTAATCAGTTTCAGATGGAGGAAGACACTTGAGATATGAACCTACAAATGTCTTCTTATACAGTTCATCCCTTATAAGGATGAAGTTGGAAGTCATGCGTCAGATGCAAATTGATGTAGTAGCATCATCTGACAGTGTTCCATTTCAGAGGAAGAAGAAGAAGATGGGATTCATCCAAGATGACTCCCTTAGGTCATTTATAGACAGTATCACCAATGGGCCATAGATGCTAGGAAAATATATCTCCTCAATATACCTTATTTTATAGAGATCTCCAGTTGTTGAAGTTGCAAGCTTAGAGAGGGCATCAGCTCGGGTGTTATGCTCCCGAAGTTTTTGAATGAGCTGACATGTTTCAATTTAGGCAAGAAGTGTTTTTACCAGACTGAGATACTGAACCAGTTGTGTGTTATGAGCATTGAATTCTCCTTCTACTTGGGATGCAATGAGTTGAGAATCAGTGTAAATAATCATGTTTCATACTTCACAGTTGATGACAAGCTTTAATCCAGCAACAATTGCTTCATATTCGACAACATTATTGGTGGCTTGGAATTTCAAACGAAGTCCGTACTCCAAAATGTCTTTCTTTGGGGAGATGAGT
The DNA here is from genome assembly GCF_001263595.1 of Phalaenopsis equestris. NCBI lineage: Eukaryota > Viridiplantae > Streptophyta > Magnoliopsida > Asparagales > Orchidaceae > Phalaenopsis > Phalaenopsis equestris. The sequence goes on along the minus strand of NW_018164953.1, from coordinate 558,528 downwards.
AGTATTTCTGCACGTGCTCCTGAGTTTCTGAATGCTTCGTCTATGTATAGTGTCTACTGAGGTGATCGTGGAAGAGAAGATGGTGGTTCATCAAAGGTTGGCACTATACATTCTACCACAAAGTCGGCTAACACCTGTGATTTGATGTTCGGTCGTGGTAAATAGCGGATGTCAAATTCTCTCAATTCCACCGACCATTTAACTAATTTTTCTGATGCTTTTGGTTTTTGTAGGATAGCCTTCAAAGGGAGTTGTGTGTAGACGTCAATAGTGTGAGCCTGGAAGTACGGACAAAGTCTTCTTACTGAGAATACCAGGGCTAGCGCAGTCTTGTCTGCCATCGGATAATGACTTTGTGTATTAGAGAGAATCTTGCTAACGTAATATATTGGTTTCTCGACTGAGTTTTCTATTCTGACAAGAACATAGCTTATTGCATGAGATGAAATAACCAAATAGATATATAGCATCTCTCCTTGGATTGGCTTTGAGAGGAGGGGTGAGAGGAGGGGTGGTGAAGCCAAATATGCATTGAGTTGCTCGAAAGCACTCTGACAATCATCTGTACATTGAAAACTGGTGTTTCGAGCACCTCTGAGTATCTTAAAGAACGACAAATACTTATCCCCAGAATGAGCTAAGAAGTGGGATAAAGCGACTATACGACCATTCAACCGTTGTACCTCTTTGATATTTTTTGGAGGCATCATGTCCCTTAGCGCCTCGTTTTTTTCTGGATTTGTTTCAATTCCACGATGGGTAACCATGAATCCCAAAAACTTTCCTGATGTGACTCCGAAAGCACATTTAATCGGATTAAGTCGTAAATCGTATTGACGAAGGAATTGAAAGCACTCCTCCAGATGAGAAGCGTGTTAGGATGTTTCCTGATTTTTTACTAATATGTCATCAACGTAAACCTCCATTGTATGCTCGAGAAAATTTTTGAAGACTTTGTTCATGAGGCGTTGATAAGTTGCACTACCATTTTTTAATCTGAACGGCATAATCTGATAATAGTATAAACCCTTATCTGTTTGAAAAGAGGTGGCTTCCTCCTCAATTGGGTTCATCTTTATTTGATTGTACCCTGAGTATGCATCCATAAAGCTGAGCATCTGATGTTCGAAAGTTGCATCAACAAGTTGATCTATGTGTGAGAGGGGAAAGCTATCATTCGGACATGCTTTATTGAGGTTTGTATAGTCGACACACATTCTCCATGAATCACTAGCTTTTTTTCACCATGATGATATTGGTCAGCCATGCAGGATGATGTACTTCCCGTATGAACTTTGCTTCAAGAAACTTGTTTACTTCATGTTCAACAGTTTTTAAGCGTTTGAGGCAAAATTGCGCTTCTTCTGGACGACAGTTTTAAGAGTTTGATCTATCTTTGAAGAATTCATAATTACTTCAAAATCAACCCCATGCATGTCAGCCGGGGCACATGTAAAAATATCTTAGTTCCTTTGGAGGAGATCTACATATTCTGACCTTTATTCATCGGAGGGTAAGAAACCAAGTTGTACTGTTCTCGATTCTCGATGGTACTGTTCTCGATGGGTGTTCATTAGAGAGCGGGACATGAACCAAATCTTCCACGGGGGAAGCTCTTTGAGATACATTTTCATCACGGAGATCAAAATTTTCAATGCTAAGTGTTACTGATGGGCGTGATTGAGCTTGTCTGAGGTAGTATGATTGTGTTATTTGTTGATCTCCTCATACGATGTCGATCCCTGCTGGGGTTGAAAATTTGAGCTTCAGCTGTAGCACATATGTTACAATGCCAAAGATGGATTGCATATGTCTCCTGAAGATGACATTGTATGTTGATTCTTACTTGACAATAATGATCTGGACTGAGCGAGTTATCTGTCGAAGAAAATCTCCCATGACAACAGGGAGATTTATTGTTTCCTCGACCCGTACTGGTCGATTATCAAAATCGTATAATGGTCCAGATGCAGGTTGAAGTATTTCCCTTGTCAGTCCCAAACTAAGGAAAGTTGAGTAAAACAAAACATCAACAGAGCACCCATTGTCAATCAAGATTCTTTTTACATTATAGAAGAGTTCGCCAATTCCTCCGCTAATGACAAGAGGATCTTGGTGAGGTACACAGACTCCTTCTAAATTAGAATATCAAAAGTGATAGGTTCAAGGCATAATTTCTTTTGTGTTGGTTCACCAGGTGTAGTGATAAGAACTTGATCAGTCGGCAACAGACCTCCTGTAATTGTCTAAATTTCACCTACGACCGGGTGACCCCTATGCTGTTGCCTTTGTGATTGTTGCCCCCCAGCAGGAACATTATCGTTACCAGCTAGTTTATTTTGAATAAATCGACCAAGATATCCCTACTGAATCAACCTTTCAATTTCTTCCCTAAGGAGTTTGCATGCCTCAGTGGTGTGACCACGATTTCGATGAAAATGACAGTATTGTTCTTGATTTCCCGTGTTAGGTTTTAAGGGGTGAGACCACTTAACAGCTTGCTCATCTTTAATAACCATCAAGATGTTTGCACGTGACGTGTTGAGTGGTGTATACTCTTTCTTGGGTCGATATTCAGTTCGTTGACCCGTAGGTTGGAGGAGGTCACGATTCTTCGGTTGTTCAAACTTTCTCCGTTGCGAAGATTAATTATTGTCTTTAGAGTTACCTTTGCGCTTTCCTCCAAATTTTTCAAATTGTTTCTTATGTGCACTGATAGCCTCGTCTGCATTGATTTGGGCCTCAACACGGTGGACAAGATCGACATAAGCCCGCATTAGTGATGAGTAGAAGGGTCCTGGGCGGAGCCCCCCAAAGGAAAACCCCCCTAAGTAACTCTGGATCTACTCTTGGAATTTGACGGGTTTCAGCAGAAAACCTGCGGAAGTAGTCTTTAAGCGACTCTCCTTCACTTTGACGAATTCCTAAGATATGGGATGAATCCTTGATGATTCGTCGATTTGCTATGAACTGCTCCACAAATGGTTTGGCAAGCTCGTTGAAGGGGCTTACAGTGCCCCCCAGCAGAGAGTATAATCAGGTTCGAGCTTGTCCCTTAAGAGTGGTTAGGAACACCTGACATTGAAGCGCGTCAGAGATACGTTGAATGTGCACGATGGTTCAATAATGATCAATAAGTTCATAGAGGTTAGTTATCCCTTCATATGTGTCAATGTTTGACAGCTTGAAGCCTGTTAGGATAGGGTGTTGGAGGACCACATTCACTAAAGGAGAGGATTCAAGGATGTTAGGCGAGTGTGGAAGCGATCTTTTTTCTCTAGGGGAACTCTTCTCGGACGAGGCGATGTAGTTCATTACGGATGACATCATCTGGAACAGTAGTAAGACGTGGTGGTGCTAGGAGAGCTACATGAGATGAATGAGTGGAACTTACGGTGTCTTGGAGTTCAGTATCACGTCATGGCAAGGGAATTATTCCCTCTTGAGCAGGGGGGACAGTACGAGTTCCTCCGGACAATATGTTTCTCTTAGGTCACGAATTTAATGGTAAACGAGTTTCGGTCATCGGTGTGGACAGTGGTTGTTGGATTCCTCGTAGGAATTGTATGATCTCCAGTTGAGACTCCTCCATTTTATGTATCTGTTCTTCCATAAAAGGACTTGAAACCCCCTTGTTGGTTAGATAACATCTTCCAGGGCGGGAAGATGAAGAAACATGTCACCCTTGACTTCGTGATTGTTCCCTGGAATAATGAGAGTTAGAGTGAGCTAATCCGTTGTCCCGAATATTTGGCGTGGTGGCCATGTAGAAAATTGAGCATGTACTTCAGTGGTGGGATTGAGAATTTCCCACAGATGGCGCCAAACTGATGCGTGCGAGAAAATTCGCGGCGGTAGAGTAACAAATTATCGTCTTAGCGTTGTATGAAAATTCACAACACACACAGATGAAATAAAAAAAGTGGTGATAACTCCAAAAGTTTTTACGTGGAAAACCCGTTAGGGAAAAACCACTAGGTCTGTCCAAGTTGCGGAAATCCACTATTGATTGATGATTACAGAAATCCATTGTCCCACAGACGGGAAATAGTAACTATATTTTTCAGATTACAATGTCAACTGAAGACGTCTGGTTGGTGGTGATTGATGACGTTAGGTGGGGTGGTCTGAGGTCAGTGGTGGTGGTTGGCGATCGACGCCAGCCGACGACGGAGGTCGACAGTGGTCGACGACGGCCGACGGTGGTCAACGACGGAGGTCGGCGGTGGTCAACGACGAATGGTGGTGATGTTGAGCTGCATTCTTCTCAAGATCTCAGACTCTCTCTAGACTTCCTCCCCCCTCATGAGAGGGATAGGGCTCTATATATGTGTTCTGGTGCAATTAATGCAGGAATATGAACCATTTTGATCAGACGGTCCAGAGAGCTTCCCTCGATCATACGGTGGTTAATGGACATTTGAGTGCCTTAATGATGTCAGAATTGAGTGATCTTGAGCTCGTTGGATTCGTCTTATCGAGCTGCTCGATTTGAGTATAAACTTGTTATATTTGATAGCCGTTAGACTTTCCAAATGTATTCATAAATCTTCTAAATGTGGTTTAATGACTTAATCTGGGTTTGATTTGACTTGGATTGGACTAGTTTTCATATCATGAGGTCCATCTTATTGAACATGTCAGTTTGACTATAAGTTTGCTGAAATTGAAGCTCTAGATGAATTTTTGTCAAGATTTGAATGTTTCTTGCTTAAACTATTATCTCGAGATTCGTGTCATATCTCGAGATTCGTGTTGGATGATGAAAATTTGTTGGTGGTTTATCAATATTCTTGATATTTCATTTTAATTTCTTATTTGACACGAGTTATAGGCTTTTTTTATTACTCATAATGAAATAATTAATTTCTTAGATTTTACACTTATGAATTGCATGTTGATTTTTCATATCACTAGTTTGTGTAATACTACATTTATTTGTTAAAAAATGTGCAATGTTAGTATGCAGTGGCATACAGGTCAGTGAAACGTCTTTGGATATTGGCTAATTGGGCTAACAAGGCCACAGAATGACAACTCAATTGAAAATCGTCAGATTTCTTTGAGTTAGTATTGACTTTCTCGGCTTCAATGCATCTCTCAAAAATGACTATAAAAACATAAATGAAAAATGAATAATAAAGAGTACGAGAAGTTTGCGTCAAGAGCTCTACAATTACTTATTTTTATCTAAAACTAAATTTGACGCCGAGTTTATCTAATCAAGCCTCTCTGAAAACATAGTCAAGAAAATGTGCCGCCTTCTACCTGCCTTATCATTAAAAAGTCTGTCCAATTATCTCTCACTCTTGAGTTAAAATGTTCATTTATTTTACATGTATCACCCACAAAAATTCTAATAATTGAATACCATCTTGATTGCAGAAGCCGAAAAAAAATTAAAAAAAAAAAATAGTTACTCCTAAGTAATATTAATTAAAGGTAAATTTACATTCATAGAACTTAATTCTGAAGTATTTACATGTCTAACACTTGAAATTTCATATTTACATTTATACCGCTTTCGCGAAAAAGATGCATTTCACTTTATAAAAAGTATGTGATTAAGGATTTGAGTGCTATGCATGTAAATATTAAATTTTGGGTGTTATATATATATATATATAAGAATTGTGTGGTATGTATGTTAAGGACCCTAAATTAAATTTGTTTAGTGCATTTAAAAAGGCTGATTTTAATTTTAATAAGAGCATGACAATAAATGTTTTTTTATCGTAATTTATTCAGTTATAAAAATAAGATTTATTTTTTAAATTTATTCTTACAGGTAATTTTTTCAAAAAAAAAAAAAGATTATTAACGACAGTCAACAAATAAATTTAGAATCATGTCATGCAAATGGTAGCTAAAAAACAAAATTATCCAACAAACAAGCCGAGCTTGAGCGAGCTCAGGCTTGGCTCGTGTTCGGCCGTTTGAAATAGCTCATGTTCGAAATCGGACTAAATAGATGTGAAGTGTAAGATTCGAATCTGGACTAAATATATACAAAAGAAGATATTAACCACATTACCGCACGAAATGGTATATTTTAAATTTAAATCTAAATACATATAATATATTATTATATAAATAATATATGTAATATATTTATTTATTTATTTATTTATTTATTTATTTCGAGCTAAAACGAACCAAACACGAGCAAACGAGTTGTTCGTGTTCGGCTCTTTTATTTAACGAACGAGCCGAACGCAAGCTATTCGCGAACAACGAGCTTTTTTGGCAGCCCTATAAATATCTAGTTTTCTGCAGAAATTAGCATTAATTAAAAAAAATAGAAAAATACTTAAAATAAGGATATATTATCTATAATATAAATTACTCTAGATTATATAAAAAAATTGCTTTCGCATAATGTTACTATATTTACCAGTAAAGATTTATTATAAATTATTACAGATCTATCCAATATGAAACTTCAACTAAGAAAATATAGCAATTATTATCAGTTTCAAGCATAACTCCAAGCCTCAATGAAAAGGTTGTCAAAAACAAAAAAAAAGAAAAATTTACATATATACCCTATAATTCTTTTGTATTTACATATCTAGCATCTAAACTTTTATATTTAAATTTATAACCCTTCAATATGATAAAAATATGCATGAAAAGATGTATTTCACTTTTAAAAATTAAATAATATTGATATTTTACCTAATGTTAAAGTTCTGAGTGTTAAACATGTAAATATGTAAATACACAAGAATTGTGCCGTGTGTAAATGCCCTCGAAAACAAAAAAAAGGAAAATGAAGGGTGAATGGCATTTGACAAACCATGTTTTGTCTACTTTTTCAAACAAGTGCGGTATAAAGCTACGTTTTGCAACCTGACGTGGCTAAGGGTTTGTTTGGAGCAGCTGCAACTTATTCAAGTATCGTTGTGCAGTAACTGTGACAGAAAGTTGTTGCATATAAACTGATTGTTTTTTCTTTATAGTTTTGAAACGACTGCGGCGAAATAGTTGTATTGCAGTTGTTTCTAAACAAATGATTTTTTTGCCCATGTACTATAGTGTTGTTTATAACAGAGCTATTCATACTAGCATATGTCATACTTGAAAACAAATATTCAATTCAAACATTACAAAATAAAAATAAACTCCTCACTAAACAGTGAGCCGCACAACAATAAAAATTAAAAAAAAAACTATTAAAATAATATTTACTAATATGATAATATTTTTTTAATGCACTTGAATTATGTCATAACATAAGTAGTCAACCAAACAAACTCTCCACGTCCGATCACTGTCTACGATGGAATCCTCCAACCCATCCACCCACATAAATAAGTCACAGCATTCTGATATTCTCCTCAAATACCTGTAAAACTGTCTCTCGCAGCTATGTGGCTTCGTGAAATAAGCAGGGAACATTGTGATTCACATTAGCAGCACAATGCTCTAAAGGTACCGGAAATTCTAGAAATCGTCTTTTATCAAGTCTTAAAACCACAAAGCAGAGACCATTTATGCAAAAGTCATAAAAATGAAGAATATAAGTATTTAATTAAAGTTTTATGCAACTTTGAGATCTCAAAGAACACAGTATATAAACCAAAGAATATGCCACTACAAGAAGACAACATATCTTATAAAAAAAATGGTTCTTAATTGTTTTAAATCCACATAATACCAAGCACGTTTGTCACATATGCATATTATCGCACAAGAGAAGGAGGTTTCAAAGCATGTTGTCGCATTCGCTGTCGAGAGGGAAACCCGCTTCACCCAGATGAGGTCGGAGCTGAAGGTGAACATGGAGGTCAAGCTAAAGACCGAGTTAGATTCATTTGGGTAGCAGAAGTGGCAAGACAACATTAGAGGAGGACAAAGAGGCGGAGGACGATGTGGATGAGAAGATAGGAGGATGATTAGGGGGATATATTTCTTTTTTTATATTAATGTTGCACCTTAGAACATATATTTTTTCTGTGAACAGTGATGCATATTTTTTACATTAAATGTATTTTATTTATTTTATTATTTGATTAGATTAATTACTGTTTGACCGCAATTCTAGTTCGATAAATTACTGTTCGACATGTACCGCAGATCATGGGCAATCTCTATGGGAGTCCTTTCAAATGTTGGGTCGTCTGGCTTGATAATTTTTTATGATAAAATGACTAGAGCATTCGAACCAATTGAAAAGTATCTACTGATTTCTTCTTATGAGTGTTAGAATCGCTTTATGGCTCCTCTCACTAAAAGTAGCTCTACAGCACATTTATCACCAATAACTACAATTCTTCTTCATGCAAGGAGACCGAGCTATGTATGAGTTATATCACTCGTACATCAAACACACCGTAGCTACAATTCTTCTTCTGCTACTCTCTCGCTAGGGGTCATTGCATGGCCGCCCTTGACAACGACTCCACCAAACATTCGGTCCAACTTTTCTTCAAGCTCAAGATCGATACCACTAAACTTAAACTTTGTAGCAATTAGAACCACCTATAAAGTAATGGGTTATCCATATGTTGACATAATTGAAGAAGTTAATAATTGGTAAGGGAAATCATGAAACATAAATTTTCACCTAAAATCTCTCTGTCCACCATTCTTCAGAAGCATCTATGGTTCGCTTTATAAGGTCCCAACTCAAGCCTATGGATCCACGCTTCAACTCTTTAGCCCACCATTCTTCAGAAACATCTATGGTTCGCTTTATAAGGTCCCAACTCAAGCAGTCAAGCCTATGGATCCACGCTTCAACTCTTCAGCCCACCATTCTTCAGAAGCATCTATGGTTCGCTTTATAAGTTCTCAACTCAAGCCTATGGATCCACGCTTCAACTTTTCATATTTTCCAGTCATTTTTTATTGATCCACTTATTTTTCAATTACATTTTGTCAAATTCCTTTCCTGTGTGTTCCTTGAACTTCGTTATTATATTTTACAAATTCTCCTTATTAAAATAGGTAGTTGGTTTATTTCCTAATTCTTTTAAGACAAAGATCACAGAAGATAAGTTTGACCTCATTATCCCAGATGACATACGAACCAATTTTTTTTTTGTCTTTACCATGATGATACTAACAAAAAAAAAATCACCAAACAACATAAATTCCAAGCAGATGAAAAACAAAATGTCAAAAAAACCATAACTTGAAAAACTAGCTAAAATGAAACATCACAGCAAACCATGATCACCAACATCACTACTAACAACACCACCAACATTACCGCTAACAATAACCTGATAAATAACCTTGACACAATATCACCACAAACAACACCACCACCATGACACAGAAGAACCACCCACAACATCTACACACACCACCATTTCCACCACACCACCAACACACTATAACCACCACTACAACCCAGAGAGCGACGCCAGCACATCATTTCCACCACGTCACAAACATCACATCAACACCACCATACCTTACCACCATTATAACCTATAAACGACACCATAATGTGAAAGAGAGCAATGCCAACCACACCACCACCACCACTACAACTCATAAACCACAACATATGAGAAAGAGAGCAATACCACCACACCACCACTATGCATACAAAATAAAATGCTGCGTAATCTCATCAAGTTATTAGGCCCCCACCTTGGTTTTGAAAACGTGATCACCATCCTCCTCTATCAGATCACAAATCACAATAGAAAAGATAACCTCAAACTCAAGTAACATTCATAATCTGAATTGAGCAAAGACAACCATAACTCGAAATTGTCGTGGACAAAAAGAACCGGAAAATCCATTCTTGCTGCCAGAGATTGAAAAAAGCAAAGAGACCAAAAATAATAAAAGAATAAGGATATTCTAAAACCTACTATTCCAACCACAAACCCCATATAGCAAGAAGAGCACATACTGATTTCTCCAAAATTTACAAAAAAATTGAATCTTCCACAAATTCATAGGAAAAGCGAATCTTGCTCTTCCAACCACAATCCGCAAACAGTAAAGAGACCAAAAACTAAGTTCTCCACAAACACACAGAGAAAACGAAACAGAGAACATCTGAATCCATCTATTCCAACAACTTATTGTAGATAGCAAAGAAGCCAAAAACTACAAACTAGAAAAGAATAATAAATCACAAATCGAGAAGAGCAAAAGGACCGCATACCGGAAACCGGCAGCAAGGTACATCATACTACATATCATAAATTGCGGCAACTAACCAAAAATAAACATTGATAAAAGTAGGGAAGGATGTACCAACAATAGTAGGAGAGCGGAGGAGAAGTGAATATCGACAATCCCTCGTCGAAGAATGAAGAAAAGCAAGGGGAAGAAAATAAACCCTAGGCAGTGTCGTCACTCGAAAGAATAGGTAAAGAGGAGTAGCCAGGTAATCGCGAACCAAGAGAAACGTCAAACGCAGCGGCGTCGTAGCTTATGGAGATTACACTATATTTTTAATAAAAGACCGCGCCATTCTTTCCAAGCGCTAGAATCAGTGTTTTCAAAATACACTGCAACGAATAAGAAGCGTCAAACAAAGCCTAAGGGTCTGTTTGGGGCTACTGCAGCTATTTGAAGAAGCAATTGTAAAGTTGCTGAAGAAGAAACTATTGTTCAAAAAGCTGTTGTGCGCTATCATAAAAAGTATATATTTTTTGATAAAGTCAGACCGCAACTTTCTAGCAGCCACCTCCAGCAGTCAGATATGGTGGGAAAACATATAGCTTTTAACAACAACTTTTTGATAATGCAAGCAAAAAATAGTTTTAGCAAACAAGAAAAATTGTGGTGAGGCACGACACTGCCGCCACACCACCGCCCCAAACACACCTTAAGTGTGATGATTGTCATTAAACTAAAGTCAGACTTCTTAAAAATTAAAAAAAAATTATAATAACTACCACAGCTTTTTGAATAACAGTTTTTTCTACATCAACTTTATAATTGTTTATTCAAATAATTGTAACTGCCCCAGAGGGCCCAAACAGACCCGAAGAGATATCTCAACTTCTAAAATTCTATAATAACATGCATGCTCTTAAAAATATTTAATTGCAAAAATAAATAAAGGTAAAGCAATTAAATTTAAAAATAAGAAAATATAGAAATATTATTGTTCTCGAAGAATAATTAGATTTCAGAAATAAGCTGTCATAGAGGCTCAAAATTGAGTTGGTGATGATCTTTCCACACCTAATGAAGTGGCCTTCTTGGAATTATCGCATGCAAAGTTGACTTCTTTCCATTAATAGGTATTGTGAATGACGTGTTAAGCCAAGAGAAGTTTCGTAAATGTTTGATAATCTAATCATCCCTTCATGTTTGAACTTTCTTTTGACTTTAGTTGATTCTTTTTGACTCTGTCTACTTTTAACATAATCATAACATTTGATTGAATTATCAATCTTCTCAATATTATCTATTGTGGTCGAGAATTTTCTCGATATAATCATGCTCTTTTGGCAAGTTCTATACTTAGTATGTTTATATCCTTTTGATTATATTACACTCCCCTCAAGTTAGGCTTATTTGATTAGGAAACCTTCCTGATGAGTGCTGAACAATCCGTTGTTGATGATTACATACTGCGTGGATTTGATTCTGAATTTTCTTAGATCTTTGATGTATGAGGGAATGATACATTTGTATAGATACTCCTTGATGGGGTCCATGTAGCTCGAAGTTGACTTAATGTTGACATTTCGAACTTCAGCCTCTTCAATTATTGGTTGATTTAGAGTCGTGAACTATTTATTCTCAACACTCAGTGAATTTATTTTCTTTTGTTCAATTCAAAAAATACTCTCACCAGGTACTAACGCATGACTTCATCCCCAACTTCAAATAAGCCATTAATCTGATCGACAACCAGCTGACAATCGGATTTAACGAGTAGGTGCTTCACACCAATCCTTAATGCTAGCTAGTCTCAGCCAGACGACAAGTGAGTTGTACTCCACTTGAATGTTTGTTACCTCGAGGTTGATTTGATTTGAGTGGTAGAGTAGGATCCATAAGGGGTTCTGTAAGACCAAATCTGCTGCTTTTTTCTAATTTACAGATTCACCATTTATGAAAGTACCTAAAGCTTTTCTCCATGTGTATCGATTTTTTCGCACATCAGGCCTTCCGAAAAATCTGCTAAGAAGTCGATGACAATATGAGCTTTTATCGTCGTCCTTGTATGAAAAAAAAAAAAAAAATCAAATTTGCTCGATTCTACCGACCACTTAGGATGCATTTGGTGCCCCGTTTCTTCGGATTCTCATCCTCGTAACGACGAACGCGATGTTTTAGAGCGTCATTTTCGCATGTGTTTCGCGATCAGCCAGCCGCGGATCGGCAAAATTGGAAACAGAGGGAGGGCCTCTGCGTTCCGCCTTGGGAGCTCCATTTTGAGTGGTAATTTTCGTCCATGTCCCTCTTCAATTCGTTGAATGCTTGACCTATGTTACCCCATACCCCCTCCCTCGATTGTCACCAGTGTCTTTAGCGCACAAACTAGTTGTGCGCTATCCTTCCTTGTTGATTCTAGCTGCCAATCTTCATATATTTCTTTCGATCTCCTTTGTTTTGCGTTGGGTGGATTGAAGGTTTTTCATTTTATGGACTTTTTTTTTTCATTTTTCCTCTGCTTCATTTCCTCGTTTGGCTTCCGTGTTGGGGTAGTTTGGAGTTGCAGTGCTCAGTCAGGAAATGTTAGGGAATGAGAGATACTTGTGCACTATTTTTGTGTCTTTTCTACAATTTATGTTAGACTTGTTTTATATATTCATATTCTAATGTTAAAATGTCAATTTGCTTGCTTTTGCCTCCTCAAGCTAGAGAAACATTTTTTGGAGGGAGAAATTTTAGCAGTGGTTTTTTTTTTATTTAAAAGATTTATACCATTGGACATGTCTATGGTTTGATGTGAACTAGAATGTGATTTGTCAAATAAGTTAGCATCATCTATTTCCCTCCTGCTCAATCAAGAGAAGCTAGGAAAAACGAGATATATGTGGACTCTTTTTCTGTCTTTTTTAAAATTTATGTTGCACTTGTTTTATATATTCCAGTTATGATATTAGAAGGTCAATTTGTTTGCTCTTACCTCTTCAATTAAGAAAAGCATTTTGTGGGAAGAAATTTTAGCAGTGGTTTTTTTTTTTATTTGAAAGATTTATACCATTAAAAACGTCTATGTTCTGATGCAAACAAGAATGTTATATGTCAGATAAGTTAGCAACATCTATTTCCTTCATGCTCAATCAGAAAAAGTTAGGGAAGGAGAGAGATATGTGCACCGTCATTTCTGTCTTTTTTAGAATTTATGTTGGACTTGTTTTATATATTCCTGCTCTGATATTGTATGGGGGGGTTGAAAGATTTATATCATTGGAAATACATAAGTTATGATGTGAACTTTAAAGTTATATGCCAAATATGTTGGCAGTATTTATTTCCCTCCTGCTCAATTAGGATAATTCAGGGAAGAAGAGATATATGAGCACTGTTTTTTCCGTCTTTTTTTAGAATTTATGATGAACTTGTTTTATATATTCATGTTCTAATATTAGAATATCAATTTGCATGCTCTTGCGTCTTCCTTAGTCTAAAAAATTATTTTGGAGGGAGAAATTTTAACAGTTTTTCTTTTTTATTTGAAAAATTTATACTATTAGAAATGCATATGTTCTGATACAAACTTAAAGATTATATATCAGATAAGTTAGCAGTATTTATTTCCTTCCTGGTCAATCAAGAGAAATTAGAAAAGAAGAGATATATGTACACTATTTTTATGTCTTTTAGAGAATTTATTTTGGACTTTTTTATATATTTATCTTCTGATGTTAGAATGTCAATTTGTTTGCTCTTGCCTCTTCTTTAGTCTAGAGAAACATTTTGGGAGGGCTAATTTAGTAGTGGTTTTTTTTTAAAATTTGAAAAATTTATTCCATTAAAAATACAAATGTTCTGATGCAAACTTGAAGGCTATAAGCTAGCTAAATTAGTATTATTTATTTCGCTCCTGCTCAATCAGGAGAAGTTAGGGAAGGAGAGATATATGTGCACTGTCTTTTTATCTTTTAGATAATTTTTATTAGACTTTTTTATATATTCTTGTTATGATGTTAGATGGTCAATTTACAAGTGGTTGCTTCTTCGGTCCGAAGAACCATTGTGGGCGGAGATTTTAACACTAGTTCCTTTTTTTTTATTTGAAAAATTTATATCATTAGAAAAGTCTATGTTCTCAAGCAACTTGAAAGTTATATGCCAGATAAGTTAGCAGCTTCTATTTCCCTCCTGCTCAATTAGGAGATTTTATGGGAGAAGGATATATATGCATTGTTTTTCTGTCTTTTTAGAATTTATGTTGAACTTACTTTATGTATTCATGTTTTGGCGTTAGAAGATCAATTTGTTTGCTCTTGCATCTTCTTCAGTATAGAGAAATATTTTTAGGGGAGAAATTTTAGCATTGATTCTTTTTTATTTTAAAGATTTATACCACTGGAAATACTATGTTCTGATGCAAACTTGAAAGTTATATGTCAGATAAGTTGGCAACATTTATTTACCTCCCGCACTGTTTTTCTATTTTTTAGATAATTTGTGTTAAACTTGTTTTATATATTTTTTTCCTGATGTTAGATGGTTAATTTGCATTATTATTGTCTCTTCTTCAGTTAAGTAGAATATTTTATGGGGAGATGTTTTAGCACAGGTTCTTTTTTTTTTTACTTGAAAGATTTATACCATTGGAAAAGTCTATATTCTCAAGCAAACTTAAAAGTTATAATCCAGATAAATTAGCAACATCTATTTCCACCCTACATTGTTTTTCTGTTTTTTTTAGAATTTATGTTGGACTTGTTTATTATATTCATGTTCTGATGTTGGATGGTTAATTTGCTTGTTGTTGCCTCTTCTTCAGTTTTGAAAAACATTTTGTGGAGGAAATTTTGAGCACTAGTTCTTTCTTTTTATTTGAAAAATACATACAATTGGGAATGCTTTTGTGCTTATGCAATCGGAAAAGGTTATACCATTTTTATTTAAAGTGACGATGGAAAATAACTATTAAATGGCTCAACCGGTCACCATTTGTCAATTCTAAAGTTGACAAACAAGTTTTTCCACAGATACTACCTGTTTTTAGATAAAACGCACAAGTGTATGCATGAATGAAAAAAAATGGTGATCATGGAAGAAATCTTCTTTTATTAAGAGATCTCACTGAGCTCTAATGATTCATTCGAGGAGTTGATTTGTCTAGCGTGATTGAACAAGGGGAAATTGAAGCTTAAAACTTATCTAGCATATAATCTTCAAGTTTGCATCACAACATGAGTATTTCCAATGGTATAAATCTTCAAATAAAAAAAGAACCATTGCTAAAATTTCTCCCCCAAAAATGGTTCTCTAGACTGAAGAAGAGGCAAGTGCAAGAAAATTGAGCTTCCAACATCAGAACAAGAATACATAAAACAAGTCCAACATAAATTCTAAAAAAGACAAAAAAAAAATAGTGCACATATATCTATCCTTCCCTAACTTCTCCTGATTAAGCAAGAGGGAAATAGATACTGCTAACTTATCTAACATATATATTTTTTTATTTTTTCTTATTGCTTCGATTGGTTTGTGGATGTGTTGGTTTCTTGGCTTCCGTTTGTAGTGATGGTTTTGGAGTTTGTTTCAGGGACACATCTCATACTTGTTGTGAAATGTTTTGTAGAGCAATGATGAAATAAAACAAAACAAAAGGTTCAACTGATTATCAATTGTGAATTCAAAAATTAACCTTACAACGTTCTCACAGATATTGTCTAGTCTTTAAGCCTAAAGCACAAAATTAGTTATCATAGATTGAGCCATTTTTTGATATCTTGTCTTTAATTCTGAGCTCTAATTTGAAATCTTTTTTACTATATTTTCGTATCTTTAAGTAATGTTGTTTTGCATGCTAAATAATATTATTCCAACACCACTTTTTATTTATTGATATATCAGATGAGTAAACAAAATAAAAGTGGAATATCTGATATTTGGGATCGAGAGAAGAAGATAATTTTATGTGATTTTATGTGATTTTATGTTTGAGGGATATAAAAAATGACAATAGACCGACCACATACATCAATAAAAAAGGTTGACAAAATATCACCAAAAACTTTCAAGAAAACACCAAAAACTTTCAAGAAAAAATTGGTAGACTATACGACACAACTCAATTGAAAAATAAATGAGATCAACTTAAAAAGAATTAGAAGTTGGGGAAGGAGCTAAAGAAAATGACTACTGGTTTAGGGTGGAACCTTATTAGGAAAACAGTGGATGCACCAATGGAGTGATGGCAAGAAAAAATTTCAATAAGTAAAAACTCTTATATTCAACTGTCATTATTTTAAAATTGTGCTTATTAAAAATCAAATTTATCAATTATAGGTCATGTCGAATGCAAACAAAAATTTAGGCTTGTTGGCATTGACCCATGGGGAAGAAGCTATACACTATGTTCCTCGATGTTGTAGCAAAAGGCATTAATTTCTGAGCTACAACTGAGGAGCCCATCTAGTATTTGGATGAACCTTTTAGGGTCTGTTTAGGGCAGCTGTAGCTTATTGAATAATATAAATTGAATAATCTACTGATAAGCTGATTAAAAATAATTTGCTGATAAGCTAGGTGCGATGACTATTACAATTTTTTATTTTTTTGAAAAAGTCAAATCGCAGTCAGAATGTTGTCACTGCACCTAGATAGGTACGGTGTGAAAACACTGTTTTCAGCATTTTGAAAACACATAAGCTGTCAAAACGCAGTTTACCCAAACGTTTACCCAAACAGACCAGAGACCAGATGCATTTTCAAAACGTCACTGCACCAAATAAGCTGCCCCAAACGGGCTCTAATGTGATGATTTCAATGAGGTCCATGAGAAAAAACCAGATGAAAGAGAGCAGGGGAGCTCCATTTAATCCAAACATCATTCACCCTTGACCTAGAAGGGTAAAAAGAAAATTAAAGCTAAGGCGACACACTTATCCGAGCAGATCTCATAGCTACTGACATACTGCACCAGTATCACATCTAGTGCCCACACAGTTTTGTATGCATACCCGACTATGATATATGTTGTCAAGCTATTCAATTCTTCAGAGATTTTTCATGACATGCCCCTCTAAATATTTACCGTAAAACTTCTTGAGAACTGAAATAAGTGGGAGTTTTTCTTTACACTGTTATCAAAATGGAGGATTCCTTACCTCTTATATTTCTTAGAGAATCGGATTAGCTAGTTTTTTTTTTTTGTTAATATTTCAGATTGATTATTTGTAATAATTTACATTTCCATCATAAACTATGGTTGGTTTCAACTATCCATGTCATTTAAGTATTTGTGGATTTAAGGAATTGTTTTGCTTTTATTATGCATCATTTTAGCATTTATTTGCCACTTCATCATAACGTGCTATTTTTAAACAAGTGTGACATACTTCTTCCAGACAAATGGACCCACCACCAAATAAAGAGCAGATTATAGAGATAACCGAGCATAATAACAAGAAATATGAGTTCAAGAGCATCATATTTTTCAAGAGTTCCACTTTGTCATTGTGGCGATAGGTGTGTTTAATACCAATTAAGAAGGAAAGACAACTACAAGAGAAGATTTTACTATTGTCTTAGAAACACAATTTCCGAAGATTGTGAATATTTTTGTGGGTTGATGACAGTGATAATTTTGCTCCAGACAGTGATCAAGTGATGAGAGATGCTGCCATGGAGAGGAGATTGTCCTGAAGAATTGATCGTCGAGACTTGAAGACGAATGTTATTCTAGACTTGCTGGTTACTATGGTTGTCCTTATTATTATAGTTATATGTTTTAAATAACTAGTCATTTTTTATGTATTAGAGTATTTTGCACTGTACTGATATTTTTTTTGGTAGTAAATCTCTTTCTGTTATTTTATTATAATTATTCCGAAAACTATAACTATTCATATATATGACATATACAATGACAAAACAGACTTCCTCATCAAAAATAGCAACAACCAAAAAATCTCTCAAAGGGACTTCAACTTCTCCATCAATAGCTGCTTCTCTAGGAAACAACTGAAGCAGTTTTACAGCTGCTTCTTGGAAAAGCAACAACCGCCTCAAACACACCCTTAAACAAACTCTCAAATTGATCATGTTTAGTTATTCCCACTTCAGTGTATAGTTAGTTATGACATGAATTGGATAAGCTTGAAAATAAGGATGTAACATTCTCACAAGATGATTAATGTCAACGCAAACCTCCATTATCTATTATGTATCTCAGTCGGGCACCATGTAAAGATTTTGCTCATGCAGTTTATAGGGAATTACTTCTTGTTCTTTTTCACGAATTAATATCGAGCTTATTGTTTCCTTCTTGACTTTGAGGTAAATGAATAAGTTCTCTCTTGATTTCGCACATCGTAGTAATGGTGGTAACGATAGTAAAGCTTTATGTTGTTGGAATGCCTGCTCGCACTCCTCGGTCCAGACAAAGTGATAGAAATTCTTGATATTCTTGAAGAAAGTTGAAAATTGATCACCATATTTGAAAATAAATTTGTTTAGATCTAATCCGCCCAATCATGGTTTCCTTGGAGAAGACAAGTCTAAGATTGCTTTGATTTTCTCTAAATTTGCCTTTATCTCTTTGGGAGTAAGTATTTGAGAAATTTTCTTGATGTTGTTCCAAATGTCTACCTCAACGAATTAAACTTGAGGTTGAACCTTCTTAAAGTATCAAATGTTTCTCTCAAGTCTTGCATGTATTCATGGTCTAATTTTAATCAAAAGAGTATCAATAAGCAATGCCGATACTTTTAAAGCCAAAAGACATTACATAACAATATAACCCCTTCCTAATAATAAAAACAACTTCATTTTCTTCCATAGAATGCATTTTGATTTGATTGTATCCTGATATCACGTCAAAAAAACTGATGAATGAAAACCCTACTGCGGAGTCAACCAATGGATCTATCTGTTGCAAAGGGATGGTTGCCTTTAAAACATGTTAGTTTAAATTAATGAAGTTGATGCACACGCATTATTTATTGTTGTCTTTTCAAACCATCACAACAGTCGCCGATCAATCTAGGCACTGCACTTCTCTGATGTCGCTTCAAATAGTTTCTGGACCTCCAATCGGATTAGCTCAGCCAAAGTAGTTGGTACAAATTTTATCGTCTGCTTGATCGGCCTACTTCCTGGAATGAAATTAAATCAATGATAGGCGACGTCTATGCTTACTCCATACATCTCGCATGTTGTCCAAACGAATAAATCATGATGTTCCCTCAAAACAGCTAGTAGTTGGTCCCTATGCTCCCGCTCAAGCCATAACTAATTTGGAAGGTTTTGTTGATGCCTTCTTCAAAAATATGCACTTGTTGTACAGTCTCAGTGACTTCTAAGTTGTTGCCTTTATTTGTGTTGAGTTGGAGGAGTTCCTCTAGTGCGTTCTCCATAGCTCGCAGGTAGCACATTCAAAATTTGAAATAAATATGGAGTTCCTCTAGACCTTGAAGGTGTTGAGTACCAGCCCGCAAATTATGGCATTATAGGTGGTCAGAGCATCCACCATTACAAATTATGCCAAGACATTGTATTGTGTTTCTCCTTCTCCCAAGGTTACCGACAAAGGTCACTCCAATAGTTTCATTCCTTTCTCCGAAGAACCCACACATTGGGCCTGAAGTGGGTATTAGTTGAACATTTACCATGTTCATCTTTTCAAAAACCTTCTTGAATAAAATATTAATAAAGTTGTAGGTGTCTTTCAGGATGCTCCCAATCTGGTAATTTGTGATCAATGTGATGACCACAATGGCCTCATTGAAAGAATTTCTACTAGTGGGCAAATTGAGCCTGTGAAGGTAATAGGTAGATAAACTGGAATGATTGGTCTGTTGAGGTTAGTGGAATAAGCTTCTCGCCTTCAAACGATCAAAACTGTATCGTCATGAGGCTTCAGGTATGTCTCCTCCACAGATAGATGGGACTACGTTAGCTATGTGAACTACTCTCACTAGAATGGGCTCATTACTCGTGTCTTCAACAGGTTCCTTGCACTGTCTATGGGTGTTTGTGTCTGGGGCCACAAACTCTTTTAATTTCGTGGCTCAGGTAAGCTCCTCAATCGAGTTCCAGAAGTGTCAACACTTTTCTGTATCATGCTCATAATTCTTGTGATAGACACAATATTTGTTTAAGTCACACAAATGACTTCCTTCCAACCCGCATTGGTAGGGGCTTTTTGAAGAATTCTTTGTTATTGATGGCTTCAACAATCTCACTCATCAATGCTTTAAGTGGAGTAACTTTTGATGGAGGGAATCAAAGTGGCTTTGATCTTTTCTTCGAACTTCTTACAATCAACTCAAGTTCAAACAATTCTTGCTATGATTGGTGATTTCATCTCCCAAAGGTGCTTCAAGCATCCCTTCGAGTGGATTGATCCCTTTGACCTCTACGATCTGTGGGATGTCATCTAAGAAAAATGCCTTATGGCTAATGAGTTCGAGAAGAACTCAGTAGAAAATTGTATATTCAGCGAAAATGTAGTTGTTGGTCAATTTCAAGAGTTCAACCATAATTCATGGTTTTGAAGACCAAGGGAACATCTTAGTGATGCAAAAGCAACGACAAGTTTCAGATCTCTTATATCGATTCCCACTAAAATCTAGAGATGAAATTTCTCAAAGCTTTCTGAAGGCTCCTGTCGGATCTTTAAAAGAGCTTGGGAGTTTTTTCCCCCTTGAACTTAGTGAAGAAGGTGATGACTTGTACATTAAGTTGTTAAACCAATGTAAGGCTAATTCTTTCAACGTCATGAAGAAAAAACAACAATTTAGGACATCGTTTACAAGTAGTAGGCACACTGCTAATTCAAATGAGGCTGCGTGATCAACTGGATCTGATTTTTCTTCATAAGATTCCAAAGAATCTTAAACTTGCTTGGAACTTCAATTTTTGTTATCTCTTGAAAATGCATTCTTAAATGGTTTTTGCTTCTTCCTCCTTTTGTTTGTTCCTTTTGAGCATTCAAGAGCCGCTTCCTCTAGAACGTATGACTCATCTTCCTCCTCTAGCCTTAAGGAGAAAGCTCTTCTCAATCTTGCTCTTGGTAGCTCTCATCTATGAGTTATCGATCCTAACGATATCATGTGTGTCTTAGAGTGGCTCTAAAGAGATTTCGAGAAGTATATTCCCATGTTGTATCATCCTTCACATATTTTGAATTAGTCCGTTGTCCTGCTGCAATTCATCATTCTTTTTTTTTTTCTTTCATTCTCAATGCTCGCCGCACCTTTCAGGATGTTGATTCTTTTTAAGCCGACGGGTCCCCTATTATTCATGAGCTCTTACAACCCAGAAGAGACTTGTGAAGAAAGAATGTGATAGAAGAGAATAGCCATATTCTTCAAAAGTTCTCTCTCTATCCTTCAAAAGAATCGGAAGATATGAGAGAAAGATAGAGAGAGAGAGAGGGGGCCAAGATAAGTTGATGAGAAAAGATTCTCAAGAAGACGAGAAAGCCTTTATTTATCATGATCCCAGATGTCTTCTCCCTCGTCTTTCAGGTTACAAGGAAAAACTATTAAATAGTTATAATATAATACGAATAACACCGGTGAATGACAGTGATGTAACAGATGTTGGGCAATTCATGCGCAGAGATAAATAATTGAGGTAACATATGACACTTTGACAAGTGAGGCTAACAAATTACATTGTCGACAGGCCAACTTCGACAGCGGGTACATAAAAGCTAGTACTTCGACATGTGAGGCTGTCGAATCACTTTGGCAAGTCAATCACATTGGGTCTACCTCGGCAACTGAAAAATATGTTTTAAATTGTATGGGCTTCAAGAGCCTGTAAAGCCTGTTAACAAATACTCCAACCCATTAAAGCCTTTTTTATTGGTATACATACATATATATTTATTTATATTAATAAACATATATATGATAATATATATTCTCTTAAATACAAGACTTTCAAATAGCCCCTTCAAGTTCACCAACAACTTGTGTTTAACTTGATGCATAAATGAGCTAAGCATAAGCAAAAGAAAATTTGGCTCATTTTCTTGATAAATTAAACCACACAACACTTAAAACTCAAAATCTACTCGTACTCCAATTCAAAAGTCCCGCATTTCAAATAATAAAACCAGGCCAACGTCCTCATGAATCTCTCATCATGTAATTCAATCATTAAATAGGTCCCACACTTAGACAAACTTAACATTCATGATGCAAAAGTGAAAAAGAGCAATTAACATACATACCAAACAATTCTTAAATATTCAACATCCATAGTTTGATACCTATACTTATTATAACACCTGGGTTTCATAAACCTATACATCAAAAGGTGTATTTCATCTTTAAAAAGATAGTGATGGTGGTATTTTCGATGTGATGTTACAAATTTGAGTGATATACATGTAAGTATGAATGTTTAGGTGTTAGATGTGTAAATACGTAAGAATTGTGTGGTATGCAAGTAAATGCCCCAAGTGATAAAGACCATCAATGAAGTACTAACCAAATTAAATCAACTTTACAAAATCTGAACAGAAAGCTTGAACCTTAATAAGTTGCAGAGAAACAGCTTGTTAGACAATCAAAAGTGAGGGCCAAGTTGTAATTCTAAATTCTATTGTATGCCACGGTCTTGCTAAAAAGACGTCTGATAAAAAGTACCTGCAGAAAACTTGCAGCAGCCAGGACAATGTACTCGGTAATGGTGTAGCCAATGATGCGCCTTCTTGTGCTCTCATTTGCTGAAGAAAATAGATAATTTAAAACAATGAGTAACGACATTTTCAATGTACTTGGCTGAAGGAAAATGTGACCATGTAGAAAGCAAGATGTTTTTGGAAGATTTACATACATGTATTTACATATCTAACACCTAAACTTCAATTTTTTCATGTCACCTTACACATGAAAATGCGTGTTTCACATTTTAAAAGTCAAAATAGTGGCATTTTTAATGTTATAAAAAATATATGAATGCCCCAATGTTTTTTCCAGGTTGCAGGCTAATACATGGCCAATTTTCCAGATCAGTTTCATAAATCTGATTAGATGGACATGAACCATACGAACCGTTTATTTTGTTTCACCACGTTAATCTGCAGATTTTAAAAAAAATAGGGAAATTTACATACATACCACACAATTCTTATGTATTTACATATCTAACACCCAAAGTTTGATATTGACATGTATAACACATTGGTGTCATAAAACTATACATGAAAATGTGCATTCCACCAAAAAAAAGTGGTGATAGTGATATTTTAGATGTGATGTAAAAGATTTGAGTAATATGCATGTAAATATGAATGTTTAGGTGTTAGAATGTAAATACATAAGAATTTAGTGGTATGAATGTAAATGGCCCAAACATAATAACCTTATGTGGTAAGCAATATGATAGAGCTGCATGAGCAAGTAGTCTGGAAGAGAACAACAAATATTCTAATATCAAACGGTATTCAATAATGTACTCCACTGTGTTCTACTATAATTGAAGAATAATCATCCATGCCGAAATTCCATTAAATGGTGCAAAACGACACATTTAAATAATGATTTTACACTACAGAAACATTGGTTTTTTCTCTCGAAGTCCCTAATGTTGTTATACATCATAATGGGAACTAAATCATGTATGAAAAGGTATTAAACATGCGTTAAACTCATTCTCCAATATAATGAGTACGAAACATAATTACATGCATGGCACTAGAATAATTGCTATTTACAAAACTAGCACGCAGGTGATTTTTTTCAACTACCGGTCTAATGCATTTACGTGTGTCACAAACAAACCGTTACGAATTTGATAAAAGTGAAAAATAGGGGTTAAGATTTTATTGTGAATTTTGATATTTGAGAGAGAACATGAAAATTGGATGAAAGAATGTGCTAGTTTTGTAAATAGATATTTCAAGTGCTACATATGTAATTGCTCCTATATTTTTTAACTTTCAACTGAAGCAATCAAAATGACAAGCTATCTTGCAACAGGATTCTTGAAGGACTTAATGATTAGGCTGTTAAGTTAGGCAACTTTCCCTAAATAAATTTGCAACTTCTTGGCATCTGGAAAACCTCATAACAAAGGTCCTCGGTTGGAAAGAACAAAGGTGGGTAAGTAAACTTCGCTACAGGCAAAAGCTTAGGGGTTATTTGGAATCACTTTTATTTTTTATTTTATTTTATTTTATTTTTTACATTATTTGTATTATGATTTGAATTAAAATCTGTTTGGTTGCGATAGTTATTTTTAAAAACACTCTAAATACCTTTTAGATATATTGAGCATTTTTAAAGATAAATTAATTTATTATTAAAATCAGAAAATAAAAGCTATACTAATCAAACAATAAGAACAAGCTTTTATCCCACTAAGTGGGGTCGGATACATGAATGCTTTTTCTCCATTGTCTTATTGAGTGTCATAGTTTCATTTAATTCTAATTGATTAAGATCATTTTTTATACAATAGGCCCAAGTCTTTTTAGGTCAACCTCTGCCTTTCTTAACATAAGTTGAATCTAAAACATTTACTCTCCTAACTGGATCATAAGATGCTCGACGTTTAAACGACTCTCTCTAATCTTGTCTACAACTAGAGCTACACCAACCCTTTCACGAATATATTCATTTCACATTTTGTTTCTAAGTTTCAAGCCACTCATCCACCTAAGCATTTTCATCTCAGCAATACTTAGCTTTGCTTTATGCTTCTCTTTTAAAGGCCAACATTCTGTGTCATAAAGAATTGCAGGTTTCACCACCATCTTATAAAATTTTCCTTTGAGTCTAAGCCGTACTTTTCTATCATACAATAGGTTTGATGCATTCCTCCACTTCAACCAACCAACCTGAAGTTTACTAATAACATCCTCATCTATATCACCATCACTTTGAACAACATACCAGACATATCCAAAAAGTTCACACCTTCTAATGATCTGATCACTCATAGTTACAACTCTGTCACTAGAGCAGAGCTACTACTACTAAAAGTACACTAAAAGTACATTCCATGTATTTAGTTTTAATTCTACTCAAACGAAGACCTTTAAACTCCAATGTAAACCTACATAATTGAAGTTTTTCTAGAACTCTAGTTTTATCCATAAGAAGGGTATTATCGGCGAAAAGCATACACCAAGGTAGATCCCCCTATATATTCCAGTAAAAGCATCCATGACTAAGCAAAAAAGATATGAGTTTAAAGAAGATCCCTGATGTAATCCAGCTAAAATAGGAAAATACTTGGTCAATCCTCCTCCTGTTCGAAAACAAGTGACAGCTTTAGTATACATATCTTTAATGACTTGAATATAAGACATATCAACACCTTTCTTTTCTAGACCTCTCCAAAGAACTTCTCTTAAAACCTTATCTTAAGCCTTCTTTTCTAAATCAATAAAATCACATGTAGATCCTCTTTACTCTCTATGTCCTTCATCAAAACTCTCAATTAACGTCTTAACCTATGTTCAATTACCCTCTCCCATAATTTTAAAGATGACATTAACTTAACTCCTTTATAATTTGCACACTCTTGTGCATCCTCTTTATTCTTAAAAATGTGGATCAAATTACTCTTCCTCCACTCCTCGGGCATCTTATTAGGTTTTAAAATAATATTAAAGAGTTTAGTAAATCGAAAAACTCATAAACCTCCAAGATATTTCCACACTTCAATAGGAATATCATAAGCTCCAACTGACTTTCCACCCTTGATTTTCTTTAAAGCCTCATAAACTCCTTTTTTACTAATGTGATGGAAAACATAAAAACTTTTATTATTATTGAAGAGATTAAGATCATTAAGGTGGATAGTATTTTCAAAAACTTCATTGAAAGGTTTATCACAATAGCTCCACCTATGCTAAATAGCTTCTTCTAAGAAAAACACTTTTTGATTTTTATCTTTAATACACTTTACTTGAATTATTTTTTTTTACTTTTCTTTTTTCATTGTTTGGCTAGTTTACACATATTTTTCACCCACTTAAGTATATAATCTATTATAAAAATCACTAAAAGCAGAATTCTTAGCGTTACAAATTGTGCTCCTAGACTCCCTACGGGCCACCTTATATTTTTTTTTCCAGTTCTTTAAGCTTTGACATTTAAACTAGCTTTTATAACAACAACTTATATTTTATCTTGCATATTATTATTCCACCACCAACAATTTTTATTTATAAAAATTTTCATTTTGATTCTCCAAGTACATCTTTTGCTACTTATTTTAACAGTGCTTGTAACGTTATCCCACATAGAATTAGCATCTTCATGAGCATCTCAAATGTTGAAATCCTGAAATTTACTTATAAAAATAATTTTATCTGTGTCTTTTTCTCGTCTAATTTTATGATAATATTTCATTATATTTTTTATCTTACAAGCTTTCATCATAAAATCTAGAACAAAAAGTAGATGTTAAGTACTTAAATGTTCACTTGGAATTGCCTTACAATCTTTACATTCTCGATGATCCATTTTTCTCATAAAAAAATAATTAATTTATGTTTTATTATATTTATTTTTATAGGTAATAATATGTTAATCTCTTTTCTTAAATAAAGTATTAATAATAACAAAATCGCAAACTAAAACAAAATCTAATGTGGTTGTACATTCTTCATTAATCACTCAAAAACCGTAGCTAACATAAATATTTCTAAAATCTTCTACACTTTACCAACATGTCCATTTAAATCTCCTCTAATAAAAATATTTTTTGCAATAGGTATCATTTATATTAATTCTTCTAGGTTATTTCAAAAGTTTTCTTTTGAACATATATCTAAACCTACTTGAGAAGCATAAACACTTACAACATTAAAAATTTCAGTATCAACAACCATCTTTAGAGCTATAATTTTATCTTCAATTCTATTATTTTTTACAAAATTATCTTTCAAACTCTTATCTATAATTGCACCTACACCATTTGTATTGTGACTCATACCTAAATACCAAAGTTTAAAACCTAAATTATCAATCTCCTTAGCATTTTCTTTAACACTTTTAGTTTCTTGAATGCATAAAATATTTATCTTTCTATGAAACATAATATATATTAATTCTATTAATTCACCTGTGAGGGCATCTATATTCCAAGATCCTATCCCGCTATTAGTTTCATGGACATTTTTTACTCGCATCTGTCCATAAAGCGGTTACACATTCTTCATTAATTACTCAAAAATCGTAGTCACCATAAATATTTCTAAAATCTTCCACATTTTATCAGCATATTCATTTAAATCTCCTCCAATAAAAAATTTTTCTTTAAGAGGTATTATTTGTATTAATTCTTCTAGGTCATTCCAAACTTTTCTTTGGAACCTATATCTGAACCTACTTGAGAAGCATAAACACTTACAACAATAAAAGTCTTAGTATCAACAATAATCTTTAGAGCTATAGTGATATCTCCAATTCTATTAATTTTTTAAACATTATCTTTCAAACTCTTACTTATAATTACACCAGCAACATTTCTAGTGAGACTCATATCTGAATACCAAAATTTAAAACCTAAACTATCAATCTCCTTAGTCTTTTCTCTAACCCATTTAGTTTCATGAATGCATAAAATATTTATCTTCCTATAAGCCATAATAGCTATTTATTCTATTAATTTATCAGTGAAAGCATCTATATTCCAAAATCATATCCAGATATTAATTTCATTGACTAACTTGTTTACCCGTATCCATCTATAAAATAAAAATTCTTGCTTATTTGACACTACACCCAGACGTCGATGTAGCAGCACTTGCACATTTTTCATTGTATTCAGACCATAGATCGCGTCGTTTCCAAGGAATGCCCTGTAATTTACACAATATTTTAAAGGATTCATGACATGACTTTTCGATAAATTTTACGCTGACTGTCAACTGTCTAACACAACCCTCCATTTTCGCATATGGGACTTGAGACCCAACAATGATAGTGTTATACTAATCAAACATGTTTCCAAAAAGAAATTAAAAATAAAAGCAAAATTAGAAAACTAAAGTGATGCCAAATGTATAATAACGTTGTAAAATAAATTAATTAATTAAATTAAAATAAAATAAAATAAAGATTTGATTAGAGCCAACTTGAAAAAAGTAACCGTCTCAATGGTTCTATTACGAGGAGACGATTTTCTCCCTTGACGCAACAATCAAAACAAAAGAGCAACAACGAGAGAAAGACAGCATGAAGGAGCCATGCCTTAGTTGAGCAAAGAGGAAGAAAAAAGAAAGAGGAGGATTACTCGTGTCTAGGGCAAGAAGTCGACAATATTGTTTTTGGCTCTGTGTGCAGATGGAGAGGCGCGTTGCGTGCGTCTAGGGAAAGGGAAGACGTGGTGGCATGTGTGAGAACCAGGGATCGACGTCGTTGCAGGTGAATAGGGTTGTGTGGACGTCTGTGAAAGAAGAAAAGGAAAGAAGAGGAATAAGAAGGAGGAGAGGAGAAAGGTGTGACTCCCCTTATCGTGTGATGTTGGCGATGTCGTGAGTAGGAGACAGCTGAAGAATCACGTGCCCATAATTGAAGCTGTGAGCCCCATAAACTTCAATCAAGGGAGTTTCATGCCCTAGCTGATTGACGAAGAGGAAGCCCTAGCATGCGGGAGAAGAGAGAAGTTTTGTGTGGCTTTTATCTTGCACGTAGAGACAAACCGGGCAGCTGATTTGTGCAGAAGACAGTCGAACGGAACCAAGGTAAGGGTTTGGTCTTGTTCTTTTTATTAGATTTGTTAAATGTATTAAATTAAACTTATGTTAGGTGTTAATATGGATTTTTAGGGCTATTAGAAATCAGAACGAAGAAGGGAAAGGCTAGCCGCAATTATGATATAGGAAAAATAAATGACAGTGACAAAGGAGGTAAGAGTTATGAGTTTTAATGTTTTGATTATATAGAATATTTTGATTTATTTAATATAAAATGTTATTAATTTTAAGTTCTGTCAATTTAAATCATTGATTAAATGTGCAGGAATCCAATTAAAGGCAAGAGAGAATATAACCAATCAATTAAATAAGTTTTGAGAGCCTAAGTGGAAGTAATAGTGGATTGGAAAACGAGAAGAGTTGCAACATTAAAGAAATATTAGGATTATATTTCCAAAAGTAATTATTTTAAATAAATGTTATTTAATATTATTATTAATTGCAATATTTATTATTAGAAACTGGGTGTTGGAGAACTTATGAAAATTGAAAAAATCAGTAACGTTAAATTGCTAGAAGAAAAAGAAAATTTCAAAGAGAACAAGAAAAACAAATTAAATTTTGATGAGTAATTATATTTCTAAACTACAATAGTATTTTTTTATTTTTAAATGTATTTTAAATTTAAGTTGTTAACACTTTATGCTATGTATCATTGAGGTTAGGTTACAATTGACTTTTCATATCATTCTGCATTTATGCACAAATAGTTGCATTATAGTTTCTCTATGAAGAGCTAAATGCACTAGAATTTTCTTAAGAGGACAATGCATTATGGTTTTCTTAAGAGGTCAGATTACTACATGACATGTAAATTCTAGTACAAATGCATATATCAGTTTATTTAATGACCCATAAATTTAGCAAGAGTGTATTATTCATTTGAAGATAAATGTAAAATATCTCATAAGAGGAAAATGTATGTTATGAAGAATGAAATAATGTATAGACGGGGGATGTCAATGTATGCAAAGATGTTTTACTATCACCTCAAACAATTACGACATTTAGATCGTTAATCGTTGTGCTGACGAGAAAATATCAGCCATGGGAAAGTAGACACTTTTCTACCTGAGATAATCATGTAATTTAGGCCATGAATCACTATGCCAACGGGATAATATTGACCAGGGGTGTCTTATGTTATATTTTGACTATGCTCCTGAGACGAATGTGAAAGTTAAAAATATAAAGTACAATAAAGTTAAATGATTAAACATTGAAGAATAAATTTAAAGTTAATGCATATCAAAATTTAAATTATTTATACTAAGTAAATGTCAGGGACGCATGAATTAGATTATTATAAAACTTTCTATAGTGAAATATAAAAAACCAGCATACATATTAATTTTTTTCCATTGGATTCTTGTAATAACTCGCAACATTTTTTTGATATTTTTTTAGATTCAAGATTTTAAATGAGATGAATACTAGAGGAAATAGTACGTAGAGAAAAAGAGGCCAACAAGTTGAAAGTTAAACTTTTATTTTTTAAATTGTTTTCTTTAGTTGTTTTTTCAATTAGTATTTAGATATTAAATTATTAGTGAAAGAAATTATATTATAGAAAACTTAATTTTACCGTCCGATCGTCTGTTCCAGCCATAGTTAATTTCAAGCCCCAGGTCGGGTCATGACAAATGTGCTCTACAGGGTATCCTGGGCACAAAAGCCCCCTTCTAATTTCTTTTTTTTAATGAAAACGCAATTAACTTTAAGACATGAGAATTATTATACTCTCGCTTGATTAACTAGTTACCTTGATTAGTTTTCACCTTTCTGTTGAGTATCTTTTGGATTTTTTAAATGCATAATAGTTGACAAGTATTTGACTTTTTATATACACCTTAAGGGAATTATCGTAGAATAAGATATATGGTCACAAATAGATGTTAGACTATAGACCTTCAAGACTATGAGTTGCTAATTGCAAAGGGATTGAATAGCAACGATATGGCTATTAAAGAGCATTATTTAAAAGACTGGTCTTTCTAAACTAAGAATTAGACTGACTTTTTCTTTATTCCAGTTCACGAGCATGACTAACCAAGGAAATCATGCAATCCTTACTATATCTCCAATGAATGAATTCCACGCACCAACTTAAATTGAATTATTTAAAAACCAAGATTATAGGCATTATACCAAAAACCAATTTATATATTATTTTTACCCTTCTACAGTTATAAAGCCTGCAACAAAAACAATTTAGGTCTGACATCATCATTTTATTTTTTATAGAAAACAGAATGTGGGTGCACTAAAAAGGAGGGGGAAGAGAAAGATAGGTACAAAAGAGTGTTATTGTTCACATTTGTGCATGTTTCTGCATTTCTTTAAAAATTATTGATCAAATTATCATTGATGCATTTCTTCAAATAAATTATAAACATATTGAATTTTTGCTTGTGTTTACTGGTACAACCAGTAGCAAATTTTATAAGGTTCATTCATATGCTTTAAAAAAGAAGATGTTAACTTCTAGTGATCCTTTTTCCCGTCAAGTTAGACAAAATAGTATAGTGACAAAATGCCTCACATCCTCACATATTATTAACAGTTTTTGGTTTAAAAAAACTGCAGTAAAAAATATCTTTATTTGAACAGAAAATCAGAAAGTGGATGCTCATAATGATGGAGATATAAAAAGAAGAAAACATTAATAACGATGCAATATATTCTAGCATGATTATTTTCCATCTTATCAAGCAGCATCTTAAAAAAATAAAATAAAACTATCTCTTACTACGTCGATGACGTAATTCCCGAGCTTTAAGGTATTTCTGCTCTGCTGTGACAGATTCTAATGCTTCCCGAAGTTCTGCTATCTTCACATTCACTGGATTCAGATGCTCTGAATAAAAATATAAACGATGGCAAAGAAGTAAGTTAAACACTGGACTGGAGTTTAGGCGTGATTATTTTATAAGGATCTAGATTTCATATTATTTTTCAAAGGAACTAATATTTATGTCAAAAATCTATCATACGAGACAGCATCAATGTTTTCCTTTTTTCACATAAAATTTTATAATTCAACAGTTCAGCTTTAGATACCAATAATTTTTCTCTTTGAAATGAATAATGGACATAATATCTACCAATATTTCCCCCTCCTTATTGTAACTTAGTAACAGTAAGATTTCAAAATCAACCTTTTTTCATTGTAAATTTTCACGTATTTTCTAATCAAGAGGCAAATGAAGGATCAATACATACTCACCATCTTTAGCCAGATCATGTTCATTAGGAATGTGCCCAACATGGATGTAAAATGACACTGTTTCTGGAATTGATTTGGGATTATGAAAGCAGAATTTGTACATTCCAGCTTTAAGAGCCTTAAATTCAAATTTTTCTCCAGAAGATCCATGTATTGAATGAACTGTATTCCCTGCCGGTGATGATATCTACAACAAGTTGCAATAACATTAAGAGACATTAAAAATGCCTATATATAAATATATCATTTTCAATTACAAGATTTATATTGTGTATATAGGAGCAAGAAAAAAAAAATCTTGAACAAAGATGAACAGGTTAAAAGATAAAGAACACAATAGTAACATCAAAGTGAAAAAAAGGTTGAGAGAAAAAAGCCCACAAAGATGGAATGGGAAGAAATTAAAATGATAAAACTCAAGCCATCTATGAATAGTTATGAAAGCTTGTTAGATCTTCTTTACAACGCTGACATACATCCAATCTTACTAAATCTATAGCATTTCTAGAAGCACTAAAATGCCCATTTTTGGAGTTAACATAAAAAACAACACTAGTTTCTTGTCTTTTGAACACATAATGAACACTAATGTTTTATTTTTTCCCCAAGCTCAAATGAGTTATAAGTCATTCCAATAGCACCTAAAATCATACAAAATTGATTTTCATGCTTTATATTGTGCCTGGTAAGCCAAATAACTAGAGATGTGACTATTAAACGAGTTGGAAAAATTGGTTATAGAGGCTCAGAAAGTAAAGGACAATGCCTAAATTTATAGAGACAGAATGTGTATAGCATAATTTGTAAATAGACATCGAACTTCACTCAATAGGAATGTATGAAAATGAGAATTAGTAACAGCTGCCCCCAAATAATTGGGATAAGACTAATGATGATGATGATGTTGTGCATGGTAACATATAAAACTCTTGAAAATGTTTGCAAGTACTCAACGAGGTAGAAAGTTAGTAAATGTTGTAAAAGCAATGGACACCTTTCTTCTATCATTATCTATATTAATCATATTTCTTTGACTAAAGATGTCTAATACATGATCAAACATAAGGAAAATTCACTTAGAAATAGTGTTAACTACAAAAGCATATTCTTGAGCTATTTGTTTTGAGACTGAACCTAATGACGCGGGGGCTTGGGCTGAACCAACTCAAACAATTCAGAAAGGAGGTGTCGGTTCAGCGCAGAAAGGAGGTGTCGGTTCAGCAGGGAGGATGGGCTGGCCGACGACCGGCCCTTCCTGCCCCTCCTATTCTACCTACTATTATATATATATATGATGCGTGTCTATTTAAGGGTTTAGTTCTTTTTTTATTTCAAATTTCTCGTCACTGGTGTTTTTCCAAGCTAGGGTTGTATCCGAGGACAGATGGTGCTCCGACTGTATCCTGCTCTAAAGTGGTGACTATCTCGACCTACTCTCACACACTTTCCCCTCCCCTGCTCGTTGCCTTCATCTCTCACCCTTCTTTCCCTGTTCTAGCTGCCAAACCCAAGGCCTCCTACCTGTCGTCGCTGCAAACTCCACAACCACCTTCTTGCCCTGCATGCCGCAACCCCATCCCAGCAATTGTGTTGAGCCACTCACCCCTAGGCCCCTCCTCTTCCAGATTCTACCACAACCCTCTACATCCTTCCGACCTCCACCGAACCCTGCCTTCAAAACCCCCTTCCTGTTACCACCACCAATTCCCCCACATCTCCTCCCCACCGTCCAAGGATTGTGCTATCCAACCCTAGCAGGATGTTAGTGTGTTGCTGATTTTCTATGTTGTTTTGAGTCTTAATTGTAATCCGTTGCTGCTTAAGTAATTAAATTATGTTTTTCCTATAGGATTCCAGTTAATTCCGGTATTGCCTAACGTTCTCATGAACCATAAAATAAAAGTTTTCATGCTTTGTCAATCCAATGCTTAAGTTGTGAACAACATCTTAAAAAGTAATTTCATAAATTCTAGGTTTACTTCTAGCTCGACTTCACAAACATGATTTCACTAAAGTACATCAAAAGAAAGAACATGAGAATAAATGTGATGAAAAAATTATTGGCTTTTATTAGTCTTACCAATGTTCCTGTAGGAATCCAAGTTTTTTAAAATTGAAATTTCAATATTTGATTAGATTTTAGAGAATTTTGAGAAATTATAATTTTTTAATTTCAGTCCCTAATGTTCGAATAAAATTTTATCTTTATCTCAATACTTATGTATGTTGTTGAATGTAGAATCTTCAATCAGGTTGCAATGTTTAAAGATAATTTTCAAGAAAATGCTTCGTTTTGAACTGGCATGAGGCTTGGGTCTTTGTTGAATAAAATATTTTTTCTTTTCAATAGCATGCTTTGCAATAAATTTTGTGCGTCTGATTGAGATTTTCAAGTTCATTATATGCTAACTTTCACCTTTTTGGTGTGACAATGAAACTTAAAATTCATTCTTAGATTTATTGTGGAACATCACTTAAGATTTTGATGATTTTTTAGTTTTATTTGGAACGAATGAAGCACTTTTTTATAAATTTGCATGAAAAAAAACTAATAATTACCTAAAGAGTAAAAGCCCAAAATAGTCCTTGACTTACAGCAAGTGACTAACTTAGTCCCGGAATTTTAATGTGCACTGGAGAATTGATCCAAATTAGTCCTAAATTAAATTTATAGTTTAATTTAACGGTGTTACGGAAAAATTTGAGAGCAAATTGTTCAAATTAAAAACTTATATCTACGAAAAACGATTCCAACTTGCTGCTTCGTCACTTTGTAGCCCTAGACCTTCATTGCTCCATCTCTTACACTTGTGTGCATTGGTTGCTTCATCGCTATTGGGGTCATTGTTGTGCATCTTCCCTGATTCATCTGTTCGATTGCTACTTAACAAAGACCTTCAATAACTATGATGGAACCACACCTCAACCAGTATCGTTTCAACCTGGCGAAGCCGCAACCGGAGCCAACCAGAGCAGCCTTGGCGGGACTATAAGTTTATGAAGGAGAGGAGACATTCGTCGAAAAAGGAGCAGGTAATAATGAATTTCTCTCCACACCATCGCATTCTTTGGCTTTGATCAGATTTAAGGCAAAACAAAGGAAAAACGAGATTTCATTTTTTTGTAGAATTTAGAGGTTGTTTGATTGCAGGTTCTTAAATCTTGTTTTCCTCTGTTTTGCCTTAAATCCAGGATTTCGCAAATCCAGTTAGAAGACGGATTTATAAGATTTAGAGAAGTTGTTGCACACGAATGCATGTGAGACGAAGGAGAGAAAGACAAGGGTTACCTTCCTTAATGGTTTTGGGTAGGAGCGGAGTGAAAAAAAGAGAAAAATGGAAGTTTTGGAGGTCTTCGTATGTCTCAATCCCATCGTTGTCTTTCCATCTAGCTTTAATCGCGCCTGTATCATGAGGATTCAGTCAAGAAGGCGAAGATTTTGGGCAAAATTGGGAGAGTGGGAAAGGACGTAGGTGGTGGTTTTGAGTAGAAGATGGGAAAGTGGAGATGGCTTTGTGGCTTTAATTTAGTTTTACTGAAGTTAATTTTCATTAATTTAATTGATTAATAACTAATAATTAATTAATTTGTTATCAAATTAGTTATAATAAGATAAATGTTTAAGTAACTGTTTAATAATTAATTAATTAAAAAGTACAACACATGTTAAAAACTACCTATGAAAATAGAGTAATAATATATTCTCTCTAAAATACCCTCAAAGTTAATGGTTGGTGCTAACATCAACCATGAAATTCAGGCTAGGGATGAATTTAGATCAATTTTCAATAGCCTGTGACTAAAATGAAGCGCTCCTAATATCCGGGATTAAATTGGTCATTTGTTGAAAATTGAGGGACTATTTGAGCTTTTGCACTTTACCTAAACTGAAAGTTTTAAAGCTAAGAATTTTAATCATTTGCCTATTTCCTCGAGCATTTCAGTAGGTTTGCATTAGTGAACCTTAAGCTATAAGACATCCACCAAAGAGGGTGGGTTTAAACCCATATGGAGGTCATTAGTGCTAAGTCAACACCTTCATCATCTTTTGAACAACTTCAAATAGATGAGCATGAATTATTAGGAGTTCAACTCCAATCTCACACAATGGTGATGTGCCATAATTTGCGTGACAATTAGATTGAGCTTAACACTCAATGAGCCAAAGGCGTAATTTTCACCGGGTTCATTTCATCACTAGACATCAAAATAAGAGTAATTATGAGGCCATGGATATGGATTTAGGCTAATCATTAATATTTAATAACTGTCATAAAAATCCAAGTTAAATCCATGAACATAAAATTGTTGGCTCGCAGTTAAACCCAATACACTCCAATCATACATAATGATTATAAAGGATTATTTAAGGACTTTGATTCAAGTTATTCCATCGATCTTCAATCTAAAACCATTTATCATGATTGAAAATAATGATTCCGCATAGTTATTTATATTTTATTGCTATTGCTATTTGTTATTGTGACCATTATTATATTTTATTATTTTAATCCTTTGTGCGGAATTATTGGTTTCATTATTTCTAAAAGACTTCATACTAGAGAAATAAGAGATAAATGGAAAGAGCCTTCAGCCTTTTCTATAACATAATAGGAACAAGTGCCATTATAGGTGCATAGGCATATCCCACTTAGTGCGATAAAGGCTTGTTGTTGTTGTTGTTTCTATTTGGTTTTCATAAAGTGAAGCTTTTATGTTGAATGTTTATTTGATTTTTCTATTGTGTATAGTAGGAATGAATCTCATGAAGCCAGCTCAGGAACAACAACGATGGTGAATGCTGCACAAAAGGGAGGTAGAGGTTTAATCTCTGTTCTTAAGCTAGTTTTCCGACAGTATATTTGATTTTGTATCATAATAACTTTGTGCAACAAATATTTTATTCCTCGGCAATGGAAGATTTGATAGTATTGATCTTACTTGCATGATTAAAAATTTCCCTTCTTAAATATTTCAAAAAAAAAGGACATGAAAAAAGTACAGATATTAAATCAGCCAACTGAGAACGATAAAATAACACATTTAGGCGAGGTTAAAATGCATAATACTCTACTGATTAGTCATTTGCGCGGTGAATGCCTTGAAACACTGCGGGAATAAGTCGGGAAGAGAACAAAAAATTAACACCAATCTCATGAAATCAGATGTTACTTCAACAGTCTCTAAAATCAGGAAATAAATCAAAACTTTCAATCAAGCAACTATTTTACGATAACAAATAACTGCACATCCAATAAATCCGCTTTTCTACCAGGAATTACATCAATTCACAGGACAAAAAAAAAAACTCTCCCATTAAATCGACAGGAAATAACCAAATGAAGCAATAAAAATCGTCCAATGAGCCGAATTTCACTCCACAAATAGAGTAGAAAAGAAATAAAAGCCTAACAAAAACAGAATTTAAGAAAAAACAGGTGCTCACCGTTAGATCGAGGCCCGGATGGTCAGAGCCCCAGAAAATATCATGGTCGACGACCACGAAGTTGCCGGAAACAATATCGCCATCGAATTGAACGAAGTCGTACACGCACTCCGTATCGGTGACCGTGACAGAGAGGGCGGAGAGGCGACGAGGCCAGCTTGCGAGGAGTAAGAGAAAAGAGAAAACCTCCCAGATTCCGCAAGATCGCTTCATATTCTTCATGACTTTCGTCAGATTATGAGCCCTAGAGCACTTCCCCTCTTCCTCTTCCCCTCTTCGTCGTTTGATTCTATGCTAATCTCCGCCTCTCGAAGGAGAATCGAGAAACACAAAAAATGATACTGAGAACCCGACTCCGATCCAACTCGCTAGTAGATTTGAGCTGGCTACCTTGATGCATTTGGGGATTTGGGTGTGACGCTCAGAATTATTCAATTTACATATCTTATAACTATATTTTATTATTTATACACATATAAATCCCAAAGCATTAAGGGTCATTTGGCCGAAAAATTATTATGTCAACAGTCCTAATATAGTTTTTTATCATGACCCTAATCAGAGTCTGCCACATGTACAGACAGACTCTCCCATGTAATAAATTAATTTTTTTTACTAAGGTGGGTATGTCTGTACACATGGTAAGTTCTGATACAAAATTGTATCAGAACTCCAGATGCAATAATTTTTCTATTTGGCGTGAAAATTCTGGTGCACTGCTGTTTCAAATCGCTAATTACGTCATTTGGAAACAATTGTGTTGCAGCTTTGTTGATGAAGCGGGTGTAAACGCGGGTTGCGGGCTTACCTGCTGTCCACGACCCTGCGGCCCATATTTCTTATTTCGTTTTTCTCCTCTATAACCCCCCCCCCCCTCCCCCTACCCCCCCCCCCCCCCCCTCTTTTGTCTTAGTTTCTTCGTGTCTCTGTGCTTACTCCTTTGCGTCTTTGAGTATGTCGCCCTTCTACCTCTATCAAGCTGTTTCTCTTACGTCTCTACTGTCTTTCACATGTCTCTGCCCTAAGGTCATCTCCCCTCTCCTGTCTGTGTCGTAAGAAGTGCTCATCCCTCCCTCTCTCATGGTATCTTCTATTATTTTTTTCTGTAATTTATGGTTGATTTGGAATGTGTGGCTTTCTGAAGACGTTTTATGGCTTTGCACTGTGAAATTGATATTATACTATCAGGATGATGAAATTTGGATTTTGGTATCCTCTATCATTCTTTTTAGTTGTTTGGGCTTCTTGCTCTACTCAATTTATGGCTTTAGGATCTTTTGTGACTTGCTTTTTCTGTCCGTGGCCCATGGAATAAATAAATTTTGATTTCGAGAGCCCTGGAATGGTTGGAATTGGAATCTATGACATCTGGCATTCGATTTTTGGGCTATCGGTGGATTTTGGAGGCCGAAAATGTCTTTCTGGTTTATGGCCTCTCTATTTTTTGTTTTTGTTGGTTTTGGTGGTTTGCTCTCTTTCTCGGATGTGCGGTTTTGATGTAAAACCAAAAAAAAAAAAATGAAATTTTTGGCTTTTGAAAATTGATAGAATAGAGACATTGAATTGGCCTTGGGTTTATGAAGAATTACTCAATGTTTTTTGTAGATAGTTTTAGAAGAAATGGGTCAACATTTCACTTGTTGGAATGGGCAAGTTGGAGGCATTTGAAGGGCATGGGGAGCCTTGGAATTTTGTGGAGGTGATGTGCACGTGTTAGAAGGTTTCAAAAATGCTCATGGAAGCTTTGTACGATGGTTTGTTGTTGTTGAGATGGTGTTGTTTTGGTATGCTGGTGTGGTGGTGGTGTTGTGTGTACATAGGTGGTGTGTATGTGCTGTGTGGTAGTGTGTTGGTGGTGTGTAGGTTCTATGTGTGGTGGTGTATGGGTGCTATGGGCGGAAAAGTTCTATGATTCCACCGCCAAGAGTTTCATTGGGAGGATTATCTCGTGACATTAATATTCAGCATTTTAAAAACAATATTATGATAATATTAATTGTTAGTTTAATATTTTTACTTTTAATTTTGATCGTTGTATTATTTACTATATAATGAGGTGTCAGTTGCTTCTATATAATGTTTAAACTGGATTGTTGTTCTCATGAATGAAATGTGCAATCAGAACTGATTTTGTTATAAACAACACAATACTATAGAAGCAAAAATGTTATTAATTCATAAACAGTTGCAGTACAATAACTGCACAACTACACAAAACAAACAGATACACAACGTCTCCACAGCAGCTAAAACTCTTCAAAGTGATTTTCACTTAGGCACATTTTTTTCAAAACAAGAAGAATGGCTTGTTCATCATAAGATCCACACAAAAAACTTCAAAAGCATACAGAAAAATTTAATCTATTAAATAAAACAAATCTGACCATTAAAAACATTTAAAATATTTAAATCAAGTAGTTTTATTCATATTTTAAAAATCAGATTAAACAATCAATATGACCACTTTCATCATCCGACATTAATCACGAGCCACGACACAAATTTTGAAGCAATTTTTGAACAAGAAACATTCAAACATCTGTTAAAATTCATCCAGAAATCCTATTTCAGCAAACTTATGGTTAAACTAACCAACTCAATGAGGCAGGCGCAACAATACCAAAATTGGTCCAATTTGAATCGAATGAAGCCTAAATCAACTCGTTAAACTGCTTTTGGAAGCTTTCAATACATAATTGGAAGGTCAAATGCATTCCAAATCTACAAACTTGGGGTGTAGATGAGTTAAGTCGAGCTTGAGCCACCTTCGGCTTGAGCTTGAGCTTTATTTATTTTATCGAGTTCGATCTTAAGTCTATGAGTTTGAGTCAACTCGAGAGTT
Source organism: Phalaenopsis equestris (assembly GCF_001263595.1). Lineage (NCBI taxonomy): Eukaryota > Viridiplantae > Streptophyta > Magnoliopsida > Asparagales > Orchidaceae > Phalaenopsis > Phalaenopsis equestris. The sequence continues at coordinate 518,222 of NW_018164953.1, read as the reverse complement.
AGCTTGTTTAATATATAAGAGAGAAAATTATATTAATTTAAGCTAGATTTATAATAAGATGACAGATAGAATGAATAATAGGAGATAAATAATAATAAATCATGTAATGTACAATACAAAATATTATTTTCTTACATTTTAATACCTTAAAGATGAAGTATTGGTTATATTAATATTTTCTTAAACTAGCCAGCTCACGAGCTAACGAGTCGAGTTGGGGCTGGCTTGAGCTTGGCTTGTTAGCTCATCGTGCTCAGTTAACGAGCCACTTATCACCATCGAGAATTAAAATATTGATTAAGAAAATAGAATAAAAATTATTAAATTAGATTCAAATGTTGTTTTAATATAAATAATAATTTTTTAAATCTTGTTCAAACTTTTATTGTCTTATGACTACATGATTAAGGTTGTTAAAAGGACTCTTTGTTCGTGAACAACAGCTCGTGTTCGTTCGACTCGTTAAGCAAACGAGTCAAACACGAACACACTTTTTGAGCTAGAAATATAAATGAGCCGAACATGAGACGAGCTGAGCATGGCTCGCTCGTCTCGGCTCGTTTACACCCCTACCGATGACGATGTAATAACGCAGGCACATACTGTGCAATTATGCCTTCCAAAGACGTACAACATTGCTCCCCGGAGACCCCAAAGATAATGAATTTTTTAGGCTTCTAAAAGTCTCTCCGTGTAGCTCATCACAATGGTCTACATGACTAAATACACCAATGTGGTCCATAGCTCATGCAACTTTTGACTTTGCCCATGCAGTCTAAGGAGGTCATCATAATTCACTATTGTGGCCTACGTGATCATCTACAACATAAGTGGTTCATAGCTCGTGCAGCTCCTCGCTGCAGCCTCTACGACCTACAAACGTCATCTCAACTCAACACTACGGCTTATGTGACCAGCTATGACTTACACGATCCACAATTTATGTAGCTCATGACTCCGACCCTTATGGCCAACGAACATTATCACATCTCATCACTATAGTCATAATGGCCAACTACGGCCTATGTGGCCTGCAACTCCTGCAACTTCCAACTCAGGCTCTTGTGGCTTGCAACTTTAGCCTCTACAGCCTACAAGCATCATCACAACTCAGAACGATGGCCTAATTGGTGAACAACTTGTGCAGCTCCTGACTTCGACCTTTTGGATCCTATGAACATCACATCTGATCACTACGACCCATATGAGCAACTATAACCCATATGATCCATAACTCATGCAGCTCCCAACTCTGGTCATTACAGCCTACAGACGTCATAACAACTCAACACTACAATCTATACAACCAACTATGACCTAAGTGGTCAACAACTCATGTAGCTCCTGTCTCAGGCGTCTATGGCCGACATGTGTCGTAATAGGTCGCTATTACAACCTGCGAGCTCCACAGCTTATGCACCTAAGGAATCTGATCCCTGCGGCCTACGAACATCATCACAACTCACCACTGCATCCTACATGACCAACAATGCCTACATAGTCCACAACTCACGCAACTCCAGATTCTAGTCGATGCAGCTTACAAACATCATCATAGTTCGGCATTACAACCTACATGGTTTACAACTCTTGTAGCTCTTGAATTTGGCTCATGCAATTTATGAATGCCATCACAACTCACTATTATGATCTACATGACCAACTATGACCTATGAGGGCCACAGCTTGTGTAGCTCCTGAATCCAACCTTTGTGGTCTACAAATGTCATCACAACTCACCACTAAGGCCTAAGTGACCCACTACAATCTACATGGTCCACAACTTGTGTAGTTCCCAAATCCAGCCTCTGCGGCCTGCAGACGTTATCATAACTCACTGTTATAACCTATGTAAATGCGGCTCATAGTTGCTACTCTCAACTCTGGCCCATGTGGCCAACTGATGCTCTTAAATTAACCATTTAGGCTATAAGACCAACTACTAATATGACATTTAGCTACGACCTATACCAAAGGTAAATATCCACCTTCTACAAGATTCACGACAACTTTTGTCCCCATAGTAATCGACTACAACTTTTGTAACATGTTCTCATTGAGTTTTACATTTATTACAACAAGACTGACTATTAACAATGACCTATTTTTGTATATCTACCATGATCGACTCTGTAACTCTATATTTCCTAATTCAAGAGAAAAGTAGATCTATGCACTAGTCATTCATAGTGGACTATTTTAACTGAGCAAAGTCTTGTGGTTTTTCCCTTCCTAAGGTTTTACACGTAAAAACTAAGGTTTCTCCTCCTGCTTACTTCTCTTTAATCTAACCTTGGGAAATGAAGATTCTAGAGAAGAACATAACGTAGTGAACAATCCAAGGGACTCTAGAAGATTCAACGACATTCTAGAAAAAATTAGAAAGAATGAGAATATTCCAAGGAATTCTACAAGGTTCTATATAATTCCAAAAATATGCTAACAGAAGCAAGCTTCAAGAAAAAAACTCTAGAATATTCTGGAAAGTTCTAGAAGCATGTATATGTAAAGAACAATATAAAGCTATCTAGAAGATAATATATTCTAATGTAATCTAGAAAGTTTCCTTAGGCTTGGGGAGGACTATAAATAGAAGTCCCTCCCCCTCATTTGTATCCATCCAAGGATCATTGAAGGTTCCCAAGTATTCAAGTGTTTTAATACTATTTCTTAGAAAGTGTTTCTTTCTTCAATACTTTTCTCAACTCTTATTCATAGAGTGTTTTATGCTTATAAACCCAAGCGTTGTGAGAGTCTAACTGATTTATTGCCAAGGAGGAGTACTAAAGTCGCATGGGTGACTTGAGATAAATTAATTCATGAATGTTGGTATCAGAGACTCAGTTTAAAGGTATGACAAAGAGAATGTAATGGAGTATGAAGCCACTATTGTGGAATCATCTCAACAAGGGCGAGGTCATCAGAAGCAATGAAATTCAGTTGCATCCAGACCACATAGGAGGTTCAAGGTGATCATGCACGACTTTGATTCAAGCCTTACTCAGAGAAAGGAGGCAATGAATGACATTAAGGCTCATATAGAGAATCTTGGCCAAAAGGTTGATGGACCCGAGGAAGAGAACATCACAATCCATTCTATGATAAGAGGAATGATGTTCTAATTGGAGGATTCCTTAAAGAACCAAATGGCAAAAATGTGGGAAGACTTGATGGAGGAGCTTCAAGAGGTATGAAGAGCCCATGAAGACAAGATGAGCGACATACATGCTAGCTTGGAGGAGATGCATTGAGACATTTTGCTATGTAAGAAAGCACTAATGACATGCACCAACAATCATACTTTTGAAGCCAAATGCATCGAAGTACCAAAACCTATGAGTATTGGGGGAGCTCATAAAACAAAGGAAGTATGCTACTTTATATGGGGACTCGACCAATACTTTGAAGTGATGGGGATTACAGATGAAGACACAAGAATACAATTTACAATTGTTTATATCTCTGACATCACTATGTTGTGGTGGAGAAGAATGTGTGGAAACATCGAGAAAGGTATGTGCACTATATCCACCTTTGATGACTTCAAAATGAAAATAAAGAGTCAATTCCACCCTGAGAGCGTAGAGGATGATGCTAGAGCCCAGTTAGCAATGCTCAAGCAAACGGGATCCAGGAATATATTAAGGAGTTTACTAGCTTGGTCCTTAAAATTCCCAACATGTCTGACAAGGATGCTCTTTTCAACTTCATGGATGAACTCTAATAGTGGGTGAAGACCGAGCTTAAGAGGCGCAGAGTGCAAGATCTTGCCACTTCCATCGCGATTGCCGAAAACCTAATTGATTACTCAAAATAATCTATAAAGCCTAAAGATAGGAAGAGCACCTATGTCAAAGGTGGGAAGGATAAAGATCAATAAAGGAAGAGACTCATCATGAATCGACCTCATCCAAGGTAAAAGATAAAGGGAAGCCTAACAAAAACTGCTTTATTTGTGGAGAACCTCATTAGACAAGGGATTGCCCTTAGAAGAATACTCTAAACTCTCTCTTTGCAAGCCATCAAGAGGAAGAAGGAAGCGATATGACAACACAAGTGGCGAAAATGCAACTGTTCAATGTGGTGCATTCCTCTCTAAAAACCCTGATAATAGGACTTCTCTTTTTAAAGGTGATTAAAGGTGGGACATCTACTAATGCAATGAGAGATAAGAGAGCTTGTCACAACTTCATCTCTATTAAAGAAACAAAGAGAATGGGTATGTAAATAAATAGAGGAAGGGGCTTCATCAAAGCAGTAAACTTAGTGGCTAGGCCAATCCATGGAGTGGCCAAAGGAGTGACGACCTGTGTCGAAGATTAGTCAGGTATGCTAAATTTCTCCATCATTCTTATAGAGAATTTCAAGGTAATCCTTGGTCTAGAATTCTTGGAACAAGTGAGAGAATTCTCAATACCATTTGCTAATAACATGTGCATCATGGAGGGTAATTAAGCTTGCCTAGTACCAACAATAAGGACTGGGATGTAAGAAGCCAATTTGCTATCAACCATTCAATTCAAGAAGGGCAGCCAACGAGAGGAGAAGAGCTACTTGCCTATTCTTCATGACTTCAATAAAGAAGGAAAGCCCCAGAAAGACATGCCAAGGGAAGTGGTGGCAGTTCTTGAGGAATATAAAGGTGTTTCACTGCCATAATTACCAAACAAACTACCACCAAATAGGAAGATAGATCAGCAGATTGAGATGGAACCGTGGACTAAGCCACTAGCCATAAAACCTTATTGTATGGTACCCTTCTCCCCTACAACCAAATACGAGAGAGAAAGCCCAACATTCTTCAAATTTGCCAAATCCTATAATGAATAATGAGAGTTAGCTTGAGCCAAATTACATAAGGCTGAAAGAAGAATGAAGAAGTGGGCAAACAAAAAAATGAAACATGAAGACACATGGAAAAAGAAAAAAATTGACGGTATCAAGTGGATGCCGAAATGAGGGCATTGCAAGCTTAAGTGGGGGCCCATCTTCAAGAATAATTGGCAAGCTAACCATAGGAAAGGAAGATTCTAGAGAAGAGCAGAAAGTATAGAGCAATCCAATGGTCTCTAGAAGATTTCACGACATTCTAGAAAAAAACTAAAAAGAAAGAGAATATTCCAAGGAATTTTAGAAGGTTCCACATAATTCAGAAATATGCTGAAAGAAGCAAGCTTTAAAAAAATCTAGAATATTCTGGAAAGTCCTAGAGCGTTTATATGTAAAAAATAATATATAACTATCTAGAAGATAGTACATTCTAATGTAATATAGAAATTTCCCTTAGGGTTGGGGAGGACTATAAATAGAAGCCCCTCCCCTCATTTGTATCCATCTAAGAATTATCAAAGGTTCTCAATCATTCAAGTGTTGTAATCACTCTTTCTAAGTGAAATGTTTATTTCTCCAATATTTCTCACTACTCTTCTTCCTAGAGTGTTTTCTGCTTACAACCCCAAACGTGTGAGGGTTAAGCTGATTTACTGCTAATGAAGTGTGTTAAAGCCACACGAGTGACTTAAGTTAGTTCGTGACACGTAGCTCCCTTCTCTCGCTGAATCCAAGCCAATTGTCTTGCTGCTTTTCCCCATTTCTCCCTACTTTATTGACCGAGAGGTCACCTTAGAAACACTCCACATCTCCTATTTCCATCAATTTCCCTAGAGGCCCAACATTGCTCCTTCCTGCATGAGTTATCCAAGTAGATGATCTACATATCTTCTCTGCATCTTCACCCAAGCAACTCCAAATTTCACCTATCAAATACATTCTCAACTGGTAATTAATCCAACAATTTGTCGGATTAAGGTAAAAGGATGGAGAAATGGTATTTAAGGTTCTATAGTGATCTATAGTTTTTTTTTTTCTACTTTGCTTAAGAGAGTAATACTTGTGTTTATCGCTTTTATTATTTGGCTTGAGGGAACATAAGGAGTTAATATTAAATAGGATTTGTTGTTTTTGTTTGCTGTTTTGGGATTCAAAGTAATACAAAGTAGAAATGGTTTTAGGATTTTTTGGGGGATTAAAATCTGTTGTTATTGTTCTTTAGTTGGAAAAGTTTGCAAGCTAAATGACGCTTGAAGTAATTCAGGGTATGTGAATGCATATGGGTACATAACATTAAAATAGAAATGAGAAAGGGAAATGACTATGTGTATGTTGTCTCAAAACTAATATAGGTCCAACTGGCTTGACTCACCTTGCATATAAGATATACGTAGGGTAAAATTAAGTACGTGTTTGGGTTATTCTAATATGATTGGAAAATTTTACTATTAAGTACCCATTCCTTTTGTTCTAATGAGGTGGGGAAGTTCTACTATAAGTACCTGTTTGGGTTGTTCTAGCTCGATGAGGGGAATCATGTAGTGGTACTTTACATGTATTGAAGGTCTATACACATTCTCATTAGGTGTGGTGGGTTATTTTTTGTTGCGGTGACATACAACACTAGCGACACATATATTGTTAGGTGTGGTGGACAGACCCAACCCCCAAGGTAGCCCTCAAGCGTATATGAAGCTAGAAGGCTGCCAAAAAGTTATCGAAATTTAGACAATCGGGGCCATGCAAATTGGTAGAAGTGCTCTTGTTGCTCCAATGAGGCGGCATTAGAGCTGTAAATGAACCAATGCATTCGATGAACAACTTGAACTTAACTCGATTAAAGCTCGATCATGTTCTTTCAAATTAGCAAACAAACAAGCTCGAACAGTTTTTAAAAGCTCAAAGCTTAAATGAACTAAACATGAACATATTCGAACTTGTTTGCTTACATTCACGAACAAACTCGTTCGTCGTTGAACATATAATTTGTTAAATACTCAATTTTAAGCTCGATAATAAATTGTACTATATATATGAATACTATTTAAATAAAATTTAATTAGTTATAACTTATTTAATTATATACTTAATAGTAAAATATTATTATATTAGTAATATTTTTAATTTAATTATTAATTATATATAAGTGAATGATAATTTAGAATGAGATATTTTCTTGTAGAGTTTTCATAACCCTGAATATAATGAGTTTATTTTTTATGACCATCACACTACAATTATCAACAAATTTAATTTGAATTGTCTTATCGTTATTATTTTCTTATTAATATGACTGAGTAAATTCTCATCCCTAATTTTAAGGCTCAATTTAGCTTTCCTACTTGCAAAATTTGAACCGGTGTATTCCTATAAAAAAGGACTATGTAGCAATTAGTAAAGTTCAAAGATTTTAGAGTTCATAATTGACAAATTAGTAACTGTGATGAGAATTGCAAAATTATCTATTAAATTTCTTATATGAAAATGTAGATTCTCGTTTAAATTTTTAGTTCGTTTATTAGCTCGTTGAAATACTCGTTCAGTTGTCATAAACAAATCCAGTACAAATCAAGTTCAAACATTGAAAAAGTTAAACAAATCAAGCTTGAAATAAATATGAAAGCTCGACACAAACTCAAGTCGAACATAAACAACTTATAATTACACCAAGTCAAGCCTGAAAAATGATATACTTGGCTCGACTCGATTACAACCCTAAGCAACATAATCATTATGTATTCTTATGCAGGTATTGAAGGGCAACACACATTTTTTCAGGTGCGATGGGTTAAATGATATTTTGGTCGTGAAGTCCTCCAACACTAGTCACACACATCTAATCTTTGTAGAGGTGGTGGTAAGACCTAGCTTCCCGAAGTAGCGCCCCTGGGAATGATGCCAGGAGGCAACAAAAATTTTGTATGAACATTTCTTAAAAAGAAAAAAAAATAATTGAACTAAAATGCAATTAAGATAAAGCTCATAAACTATAAGTTATGTTATTGGATTCATATACAACTACAGAAGAGGACAAAAGGTGTTTCACTTGAAGGCTTTAGGCAAAATGATGCACCCACACCACGAGATCCGCACCACTTTTGTAATAGCTGAAAAATGTAAACTTTAGGTCCTTGCATGTTTTGGCTTGCACATTACCCAAGATTACTAATGTTGAAGAATGTTAAACGCTTACAAATTTATGCACGAGGTTATTAGTGTTTAGTTAAATACATCACCTTGAAGAACATTAAATACCTCATGGTACGTGCAAGTAGATCAAATAATCATAAAAATCACACATTATAAATACTATATACATGCATGCGATCTAACCAATGTGCTAAACGCTCGATCATAAGTTTCGAGAAAGATGCGCAAGCAACATATGACCTACTTGTAGGGGCAAATCACAAGTCCCATTTTGTTTAATATGACCCTCCTGTTTATGAGGATGAGAATTGACAAGATTGAGCCATCACTGAGAAAGTTTGATCCTCATTATAGGGACTAAAGTCAACAAGATTGATCCCCCGCTAAACTGGTTTGATTTTCTTCCGCACTAGTGCTGAGATCGATAAAACTAGTGCTTGTAATGATATTTAAGTAAGAAACTTTTTCCAATGATGATTGTGTTGACAATGAATCTCAACCGAAGAGGTATATATATATATATATATATATATATATATAATCTCAAGTAATATATTCTATGAACACGATCATCTGTAAGTGGAACATAGTCAACCAAGTTCAAAAAAATCAACTTCCTAATGGTGATTGAATTGATTGTGAACCTCAATTGGTGGGCGGCTATTCATAAAATTGAAATTTTAAAATCATAACATTTATAAAAGATATTTAAATGAAAATTTTATCACCCTACACTCAGAATAAAGTTCACCCACCCTCCACGCAAGATTGTTGAGGCTGTCAAATTTAATATGGATTCATGGTCATAAAGAGTCAATGTCATATTAAACATATTACTAGATTCAAACTCCAAACAATTATGTGCTAGCAAGGATGTGACCGAAGTCCTATGTCTGCATGGTTTGGTCAGTAGGCTCGACAAAAGAAGTGGTTATGATCAAGGCCCTCTAACTATGTGGTTTGTCACTAGATGATACTATTATTTTATAATCATGATTGTAGCTCATATGTTCCTCAATGAATTTCTACTATTTATAGTGTTGAGTCATAGGTTTAGTTAATGCGACATATAACCCTCTATAAGCAAAGTTCGGCTTAGATTATTCCCTTTAGGCAAACATCCATCCCAGTTTTACAAGGTTCCTTGGATGAAATACTCATGATTGCTGACAAGGATTTTTCTATTATATTGGGTCGACTACCTCTGACTAAGTAGATCAAGGATCGTGATGTCCAGAATGTTGGAACCATGAAATCTTAATCGGGTGCGTCATCATTTCCCCCACCATCATCTATTAAGCTAATAGTGATAGGCTTCATAAATTTAAAATTTAAATTTACTATTACTACATGCTAAGTTTGAATAGTTAGTGTCTAATGACTAGCTTTAATTGAAAGTGCTCTTCCATTAGCGGGAAGGGTAAATAATCACATGGCTTGCACCTATGAAAAATCTAAAATCACAGTTATTAAAGTCCTCGCAAAATAAAGAAATGGGTAAAGCATACCAACGAAAGAAGGGTAATTTTGGTTCATAAGGGACATGAACCCATTAATGACGTATGAAGATAGTTTTTCTTGATTTAAATGGGGAGAGAAGCGATCCCCAGTGGAGTCGTCAGAAGCTGTCATCACTATTTTTGGTTTAAAAAGTTGCCTGTAAGAAGCTGTCGGTCACCGGAATCGAATTCTCGTCGCCCGCTTCGAAAGGACATTTTTAATGTTTAGAAAAATATGAAATCAAACTGACCCCATATTTTTCATAGTTTAAATGCAAGAGCACTATACCTCAAACCTTATATCTATCCCGAAGGATAAACACAAGAATTGAGGATGAAGCTTGATCAAATAAACTAAGAAATGTATGACGTCCGTTTGGTCTGCGAAACCATTTTATTTGCCACAATTTCCCCCATTTAATATGAAAAATTAAATATGATTTATATTAAGTTGGGTTTGAGAAAAGCTTCCTATAAGGGCAAGCCCCTATAGTTAATTGCATCTTAAATGACTGAAGTCATCTAAGAAAACTCTCGATAAAAATCAAGAAATATTATCTTCAAGGAATTCAAAGGAAAGGACTTTTCAATGAAATCAGACAAAGAGGTGTGAAAGGAGAATGATTCAAATTTGGAACATTTTTATTGTGAATCTAAAGGAGGAAGAACTAGGGGATGGCATAGATCCGGAGGAGAACCTCAGTGTCTTCTCAATCTATCTTATTGTTTGGCTTCACTTTTAAGGAGAAAAATTTTAAGTGTTTCATCCTCCTATTTTTATTAATTTAGGGCTTACATTTGTGTGGAACGATCACACAAATAGCCTGGAAGATGTGATGATTTAGGTCGTAACGAACGACAACCTCAGAATCTTAAAACGAGTTAGGGCTTATATTGTACAATAGAGCTATACAAAGGCCTAAAGATGAGGTGATGATTTATGTTGCATAAGAAGACAACCTCGAAATCTCATGGTTTTGTTGTTTAATTCTAAAATGCTAAGGGAGGAATGGTTTAGTTGGGGAAGACAAGTTTTGTTGTTGAAGATGGTCGGGCTGCCCATCATGCTAGCTCTAAGCTCCTTACCGTGACGAGTTTAAGTTTTCTAGGGTGTCCAATTATGATGTCAAATCAAGTGGCCCTATGGTTGTAGTTCTTTAAATTTTCATGGGGGATGTAAAGTTGATTAGAGCAACACCGGTTAGGATCCCACGGTTCCCTCATTACGGCACCACTATTTTTTATTGGATTCACTTAGTCCAAATAAATTTACTAAACTCAACTTAATGAGTTCCATAATTTCATTTAAACCGTGAGATGCCTCGTTAGCAACCGTAGGTTACCTCCTCCGAGGGGTTCCCGATCATCTGATAGAGATGTCTTAATTTAGTTGAAACTGTGGTTTTTGTGATGTTTGTGATTAAATTTTGAGTTATTTTATATTTTGAATGTTGTGGCGGTGAATTTTATCTTGGTTGATTTTAACTTTAGTTTTTGTTTTGATTTTGTGGATATCCTGATAGTTTTATTTTTCATGCAGTGTGACATTATTGTTTAGCATTCAAGTTTTGCAAGTATAAAAAGCATAAGAAAGACAACACTGTAAATTATAAAAAGCGTACCTGACGAGTCTTCTCGTTCCACCACCTGAAACTTAAAATGCATGTGATGCATGTGAGGGAATGCATGTGAGGGCAGTTCATGTATAGGTAAAAAAGTAAGGTTTTGGTAGTTTTCCTTACCCTATGTCATATCTTGGTGGGTCCTTAACGGTTTAATTAAGGATGATTTTGTTAAGCAAACCATATTAAGTTTAGTAAACCTCTAAGGTATCCAACAGGTTAGGAGGAAGAAGCAGGTCCATGCTTCCCTCTTATCACCCGGTGAAAAGTCTCGAGCTCATTTAAACTTATTATGTTGCTTAATAATTCATCCTATGAATGCCCTAATGCTTAATGCACATTGATGTCCTAATTATCCCTAAGAGTAGGGTAATTATCATTTGTAATTTAATTTTGAAGATTATGTGCATGAAGACCCTTAAAGGGGGCAAGCTAGTGTTGTTGGAACACTTAGCCAAATTTTGGTCATAATTGGGCTTGTGGTGCTTTAAAGGTGTTAAATTTTAGCTATGTTTGTTTTTCTAATTCTCATTTAATCAGTCTTGATTTAACTTAGATCACTACTAAGCCCTTAAGACCTAGGTGAGTGTCTTAATTAATTTTGAAAAGGTTAAGTTTTATGTGATCATGATTCATTATTTGAATTTCATTTGAAAATCAAATAGGGGTATTAAATTGATTAATTATTGAATTCAAAAGTCATACCCCTAAGTCCTAGGTTCATTTAATTTCAATAAACTTCCAAATTTTATTAATTTAGAAATTTATTAATTTATTCTTTTAATTAGGAAAGTGAGGTTGGTTTCTACCAATTAATCCCCTTTTTAATTTCAGTCATTCAAACAAGTTAATTAAGATCAGAGGTTGCCTATTTCTCTCCTTGAATTAAGCCTAAATGTTAATTAAGGCCAAATTCCTAAAATTTCACATTTGCCCCTAAGGCTCTAACACTTCATAATTTGTCAAATTCAATTCAAATGACTTTGAAATTTTTATGCTACCTTATTCATTGGTCATTTAAGACATCAGAGGGGAAAATGTAATTTTTCAAAATTTAATTTAATTTATATAATTATTTTCATGCAAAAATAAGATTTTCCAAAAAAAATTTGATAACTTGACCAAGGTGAAGCCTAATCACTTGAAATTTTTACTGAAGGTAGACTTAGACCAGAAAACTATTTGGACTAAATTTCATGATTTTTTTAATTTTATTTTAATTATTATAATTATTTCAAGTTCTGGGCTACTTATTAAATATAAAATGTTTTAAATGTGAAAAATTAAGTTCTAAATTTTTAAAAATCTCTCTGAGGTTAGAAAACCCAGAGAAGCAAATTTTATATTTTTTTATTCTTCTTTGATTTATTGGAATTATTTTAGTGGAAATCCATTTTTTAGCCTTTAAAAATTATTTTAAGTTTCAAAATACAATATCTTTATTTAGAAAATCAGAAAAAAATATTCTAATTGCTTCTAAATGCTTAGAAAACAATTTAGAATATTTTCATATATTTTATTATTTTTGTGATTTTTATGAATTTTTAATTATTTTAAATATTTTAAAAATAGGCTAAAATGAAGTTTTTATTTTAAATACCATTTTTTTTATAAAATTTTTCTGATCACAGAGAACTCCAAAGACAAGTTTTCATAATTTTTTGAGTTATATTTTCATTTTTTTTAAATTATTTTAGTGTAAAAAAGGATGTTTAACTTAAAAAATTAATTTAGGCCATTAAATGGACTCAAAATACTTTGAAATTTTTATGAGGAGTTTTCTGAATTTTAAATAACAGTGGAGATTAAAAATCAAGTCATTTTGATGTTTGCATTTTCCAAACTTAATTACCTTAATGTTTTAGAGTGTATAAAGATTAGGTTCATTTTAAATGAGTTGACTCATGAGAAATTTTCCTAAGGGTTCTCTAGTCACAATGAACCTACCAAAATTTTATTGGATTTTTCTAAGTAACATGCTGATTATTATGATTAATTTATGTAAATAATAGACATAAACTTGAAAAATATGGATCTCTGTCTAGAGGTCACCTCTGACTTTGGAAAACTTAGGGAGTGTTTCCTTTGACAGAGGATACAACGTGCCAAAAATTCAAGCTATGGTGATAAGCCTACATGCATGGAGAGTTAAAAGACTCTCAACACTAATTCATTTTTCAAAAATAAAATATTCATCAAATGGACATAAACTTTATCCACATTGTTCTCCTCTGTTCACTGAGCAAGATGATATTTGTATTTTTTTTGTGATTTTTCTATACAAAGTTATGCATTTTTGAAGTTTTGGGGATTAAATAAATAAGAAAACGCCCCTATTTTTCTACTTATCCATGTCAACCTCGTACAGGTCGAACAGACCATGTGTCGCTGCTTGATTGGGCGCCGTCAGCCATCTCATTTCCCGACCCTATCGGACCGCGCTTCGTCCGACGCGATCAGGGCCGCCCGATCGATACACGCTCGATCCGACGGTCACAGGTCATCGTCCCAAATGAACTGGACCCCGAAAACCGTCCATTTTAAAACGCTAATATCTCACTAGACTCTAAACAAAATTGAGTGCAGTTTTTTTAAATGCTCGTCTTGACTACTCCAACACATCTATATGATTAATGAACCCTTAAATTGACTTTATATTCATGAATAAGAAGTTCGGTTTGGGGTTAACTTTCGATTCCTTGGTCCAAGAGGGGCAGCGTCGATTAAATGCTTGTAGAAGCTTTGTGTGGGTCCCAGGAGCCTAGGGATGGAGCCTCTGGTCATGGTGAAATGCCTAGACCCAAATTTGACCAAGGTTGATTTGAGGGTTTGCTCGAAGTCCAACTTAGGGTGATCGAGTGATGGGGCTTTTGTGGGGGATCTTCCTCTCTTGATGTTGGGATGGTGTGGGTGCAATTAATTTGAATTTGGTGGAGGTTTGGATGATGTCCTATTTCAGCCTTGAAATTGAGCTCCAAAATTGAACTTGAGCAATGGCTTTGAGTGGCTAGGGAAAGTTTTGTTAAGCTCAAGAGGTCTCCGGGAAGCTGTGGAAGAAATTTTACAGAGTCTCCCCAATGAATTTCAAGCTCTCCCTTTTTCGCCATGGAGGGGGAGTTTAAATAAAATGGCCTAGGTTGGCTGCCAGGGCCAATGTTTGGGTGTAATGTGATACTTAGGTAATGAGGTGAAGGTTAAGAGGGGGTGGCCCTCAGTTTTGGCTTTTCCGGCGACTAGGCTGGCCGACTAGGGTAGGGGGAGGTGGTTAGGAGCTCAGGGAACTCAAGGGAATACGTCACAACAATTAAATGAGTTGAGGTTTAGTTTTGGCAAAAATATCCAAGGCTTAAGCAAATATGGAATCAAAATCCATTGATTTAGGGGACCTTTGGTACATAGCTTAACTTAGGTGGTTTTATGAGGTTTAGCTTGGTCACTAGGGTCCAACTAATGTCTGTGGAGTCATTAATTTTGTGACTTTGGGGTGGTTAGGCTAATTTTAGTGCATGGGTCCAATGTGGGTTCAAATGACCAAAACTTGGGTTTGGGCTAGGCTAGTCATGTCAATTGATCCAATTGATTGATGAACTTTATGTAGATGATTGTAATGAACATTTTTGGTGAAGGATTGAAAGGTTTTTGAGTTCAATTGAAGGGTCAATTTGAAGGAATTTGAAAATTGGTCATTTTGGGCATATTGCCCTAACCATGGGTCTAGATTGGGCTAACCTTGGTCTAAGTCCAAATTGATGGTTGAAAATGGTCAATAGGAGTTCCATGAAGAGTTTTCAACTTAAATTGGGTGCAATTTTGGGATTAAGGCAATCAATTTGATGAAATTTAGGGACATAGTCAATTTGGGGATTTTGGACTTAAGGTAGAATTAAATGAAATTGATGCTTCACCAAGGCCAATTGAAGGTAAATTTTGCTGTTTAGGAATGTTATGAAGAGTTTAGGGTCCAAATTGAGACCAATAGAGTAGGCCCTAGGGTTCAATTTGAGTCATAGGAGTCATAGGGCCAAAATTAGGGGTTTTGAGTTAGATCAAAATTGGGGGCTCAAATCATTGGGTGGCTCAAATCATTGGGTCAATTGAGCTTGGATTTGATTTAGATTGGTCACATGAAAGGTGAATTTGAGTTTAGGATTAAAATTTGGGGAGAGTGGGATCAAATTGATGGACATTTGAAGTGGATTTAGGGAAATTTGGGTCTTTAAAGGCAATTTGAGGGTTTTAGTCAAAGATGGTGAAATTGGCCAAATTAGATTATGTGGTAGTTGAGAAAAAAGAAATTGGGAATTTGGAATATTTCGGAAATTTTTTGGATTTTTTGAAATTTTTGAAACTTTGTGCTAATGAGGGGCATTTTGGTAATTTGACAATTTCTTTTTGGGTGATTTTGGGTAATTTGGGTGTTTTCAAAAGGTTTGAAATGATTTTTTTGAACAAGTTTGGGTGTTTTGGATAAATTTGGGAATTTTAGCCAAATTTAGGGTTTCAATGGTACTTGGGTAATTTGGGGGAGTTTAGGGGCAAAAAGCGACGATGGGTATTTTGGGTAAGATTTGGGCAACTAACCACCAAAAGTAAGCCATGGACTAATGGAAACCCCATTTGGGTCCTCTATGTACTGGTCTTAGCTAAACCCTAACATAGAACTAGTAGGTTTAGGGAACCATCTACATGAGCATCCCAAAAGTATCAAGGGATCAAAGTCGAGAAATTTTGGGTTTAGGGTAGCGAGTGAGTGTGAGTGTGGGCTGTGAGTGCTTTAGCTCTAGGCCGACACCCAAGGTCAACCCTAAGGTCAAATAGTCCTATAGGAACTCTCCTTGAGCTCCCCATAATGACCCCACCTACTGAGTGCTACAGATTATGACCAATATGTGGAACTTCAAGTTGAGTAAAGAAGAGTTTAGAATTTCTAATGGTGAGGGTGTCTTTTCAAGTTTTTTAAGAATAGTCAATAGGAAAGTTTTAGGACTAGACCTTAGGCTACTAAAGAGGAAGACTAGACCTCAATCAAAAGTGAGGTCAACAAACTGCAAACTCCAAAATAACCCCAAAATAACCTCCACGATTCCACTTCAACAACCCCGAAATGACATTGCAGATGTTATTTCGGGGTTTTTGAAATAGAAAATATGAGATTCTCTTTAATAACCTTAAACTAACATCGAAATAACATACGTGATGTTTTTACGAGATTATTAAAGTAAAACTGCTAAGGTTATATCAGAGATATTTCTGAGCTATTTTGGGATTATTGAAATGAAATATATGAATTTCTCTTTAATAATCCCAAAATAACATTCACAGTTCTACTTCAACAACTTCGAAATAACTTCCACAATATAACACACGTAGTGGCATAATATTGAAGCCCGCACATCGAGCTACCGTCCAGAGTCCTACCAAAAAATTTTTCCCCTAATAGGCCCATCCTTGCCCCCATTAGCTCAGCCTGCTAAAAGTACTTTATTGATAAATCATCGAGTAATAGCATGCAACCGAGAAAATACCCTACAAATTACAATAGAAAGATAGGAAGACCCCCGCCACACTCTTTGAAATGTAAATAAAAGTTGAGCTAAACCTCAGGTCTATTGTGGTGAGAGTCATTCTCTTTCTGAAGTTTAGGGTAACACACAAGAATACCAATAAATTATATATATATATATATAATATATATATATGTATATATATGTATATATATGTATATATAACTTCAACCAGAAGCCCAAAGAGAGATCAACAATTTAATCACCTCTACCCCCATCCACAACCAAATAAGCCCTTATTCTAAACCTAAAAACAGGCAAACGCAAAAAAACATGTTGCAACCAAAACCAATAAACTGAAAACGTGTATATTCAATCAACAACTATAGTGTATGAAAATACTCAAATTATAACGTTTAAACAAGAATAGTTGAATAAGCAGTTCAACTTGTAAAGAGATTAAAATGTTTGATAAACAGGTCTCAACCACGCCTAAAACCACAATAATTTCACAAAAGCTGTCCGCAATACAAAGTATCAGCTCCCAGAAATCCTCCATGAAACCAGCTTCAACATCCATATAACAAATCATCAATTCTGCTGCCACAAGTAATCACCAACAGAAGACTGATCTCCATGAGAAAAGCCCTGAGATTTTGTTTAAATCAGAACCATTATTAACTATAAAAACCTTCTAAATCCCTATAAATTTCGAAAGGAAATGCTGCGAACCTTGAACGGTAAATCATGAAACTGTGTTGCAAGGATCAAATTATCTTCTATCTCCCTTAATGTTATATCTGCCAGAAGACCAACAAGATTATGGTCATAACGATGCAAAAAAATGAAAAAGAAGTTGTAAATCTTAATGTTTATAAAAAAATAGTTAGCTAATAAAAGGATATATGATTATGGGTTCTGCTCATTTGATGTCAAATCAACCGCCATTAGAACCCTGTCAAGAACATTAAACAACCCATAAAATATCTATTTAGAAAGATAGAATGTTGTCAATACAAGTCTATAGCTTCATACCATAAGGGAGATATAATGGTGAAATTTTCAGTCTTTTTTTGAGGGGGAGATCAGTACTCATCCAGTCATTACTTTGGAGGCTTCGCCAAATCCAACTCTGTTGTCCCTAACCCATCTGAAATCATTTCATTGAACAGCTCCTGCCAGAATTCCTCATTTAGCTCCTCTACCGGATCTTCCGGCTGCTGGTCCTCATTTTCTTCCTCACCTTGTATCTCATTCAATCCATGGACTTCTAAGGCCAGATTCTCAAATGCTGAAATCTCATCATTTCCTTCGAGACTATATATGGATTTGGGATCCTGAATTTGTTGTTGGCTTGTGCTCTCGTTAACATTTGCAGGCATATAGTTGATGTAGCGTTTTCTCTTCTTCGAAATGGCTTCTTCAAGTTCCTTTCTCTTGTCTTTCTGCTCAGCCAACTGATCCACAAAGCTGGGATTTTGCATCGCTCTTGCCAAGAATGACATCATATGTTGTTGCTTCTGTTCTATTCCTTTGAGCTTCTCGGCCATGGTTTGAAGGCGAGCTTTGGAGTTTTGCTGATCTTGCCTTAGCTTTATGACTTCTGACATCAATAGGGTTTTATCGCGTTTTAATTGATCGATTTCGCCGTCAAGTCCGTACTTTCCGACCTCGAGACAGGCCTCGGAAGGCTGGGGTTGATTAGAAGGATGGGCAGGGTGTCTTCTTCTTTTGATGGTCATCAGCAAGTGTTTCTGACCTCTGAGAAAGCCCTCGTGAGCGAATTCCCATTTGTCTGGATCAACTTTCCTGAATCCCTGCAGAATTTGAATCGTAAATGAGATGGATATTAAGAATAGTTTCAAAAGAATTGAATAGATAAAATGGGCATTTTGGTACTAAATGATCTAAGAATTTAGTTCTATAAGTTGGCGCGACGCGATCCAAACAACTGCATTATGCATTATCAGAGATATTGTAAAGTCTGTTAGATAAGGTTAAGTAATTTTTTGCAATGAGGGGTTTGGTGTTAGGTTAACAGATCATTAGTGGATATTACATGGGCAATAATCCTTATAATCTTAGATGTACTCTCCATCTAAGAGTATTAGGCATGAATGAAGAAATGAACTAGATCTGTTCTCCAAAGTCTTATCTTCTATCTTCTGAACCATTCAATTTCTGGAGTTGCCGAAACCTCAAATTGCCATTCTTCACACACAAAGAAGTGATGTGGAATCGGAGAGACGATGAATTGCGATGGAAGGTTAGTGAAAGTTTTCTCATGCCAAAGTTTTCCAACCGTTGCACAAACAACAAACAAATACATGTAGCTCACCACCCTCCCAATATCTATTGATATCCCCAAAGTTGCATGGGGCCAATCCTACAAGAAGTTTTGAAACTCTGAAATGTAATGGCCGTGCTTGCTTTATCCTGCAAGCGGACATGTCCATGTAGCCACTTGTCTATGTCAACATTGCAATAAGCAGAAGTTGGCATACTTGAAGCAGTTGAACCAGTTGAATAAAGTGAGTAAATTGCCAAAATAATACTATTTACATGGGATTATTCTAGTCAAGAGTCAAGGAAAGTGCCAAATTAGTTCTCATACTCCTTTAATCTAGCAAAAATAATCCTCCCAAAGGACTATTTTAGCTCTTATTAAAAGAGCATGAGAACTAAATTGAAACTTTTGCAGAATTTGAGACTAAAATGGCCCCCTAGCAGAGAATCAAGGGACCATTTTGACATTTTTCTCAATACATAAATGTCTAAGATTCCTGAACCTAAGAAGCCCCTACTGATCCATGCAACTATATGAATATCTCTTATAGCCATGTTAAAGTCATAAGGATTTTTTCCAGTTGAGAACCCTAGCAAAGTATCCCAAGTGTAAACTTTCTATTAGGTGAATTCAAAGAGAAAAATGATTCCTCTCCATGCGTGTGTACACTTTTATCTTTCTCCCCCCTCCTCTCCCCTCTATCACTTTTCCTCACAATTCCTCTTTCCTAAATACCCCTTGGGATCAAATAAAAACACCTATCAAAGGTCTTGAACAAGCTATTGACATTCAATGCTTTTATTGAGATTTAAACTCAATATGTCCCACCAACCAAATGGGCACCGTGCAGGAATGAGGAATTGAACATTCCCAATAAAGGATGTGTGGATCAAGTAGAAAATAAAAAAGTGACCATAAAAGATTGCTTCAAAAAAATTAAAACACGTTCCCAATAAAGCATTCAAAAATATGTTTTTCATAAAAGTCATAAAAATGTATAAGAAGAAACTCATTCAGAACATATTAAATTCCATATTGCAAGAAAGAATTAGGATATACATTCTACTGATAAATTCATGATTGCATGAACATAAATCCCAATCACTAATATGTTTTACTTTCACCTTGCAAGATATGTGGATCAAGTAGGTATGTTGAACCTTTGAATATAGACTCTAGACAGCATGTGAGTATGCAGCTAGACCTACTAGTAAACTACTCTGGTGATTTGCCGGTTCCAGCATTTTCTTCTGGAGCTACAAGAAAATGATCATGAAAATTTTAAAGTCTTGACTTCAGTTAGATGAACTTGATTAAAATTAAAATAGATTTTAAAATATTTACCACTGCATGTTGTAGTTGGCCGACATGCACAAGTTAAATTTTGAGATAGATTTGAGCTGAAGTACAAAGGCTTAGAAACTTATCCACAAACAGAACACACAAATTTCTTAAAAATACAATTTTATCAAAGACAAAAATGAAAAAAAACTCTTTGACATGCATCCAAAACAGTTTATGAGTTGACCGCATTGCTAAAAAGGACTTCCATTTACAAATCAATCTTAGCATGAAATAATCAAAATTACAGATTAAAATACCTTATTTACATATAAAATCAATTTTTGTAATTTCCCAACAATAGCACCAAAATTTTATCCAACTCAATGCAATGATGCATACCTTGCCACGGAAATCGAAATATCATTTGTAACATAAGCTAAGGTGTGGGTCATGATAAGTTCCATTTACTAAAATTGTTCTCTTTGGAGGTGTAGACTGGATAATCCTTCTTAGTTTGCTACCACAGTAGAATTTCTTAAATACTAATAAACCTAAGAACTATGCCATTAAGACCAATGCACATCGTTGATACCAAGTTAATACCCATCAACTTTAATATCAATTTCTTTCAACAACACTCAAATTCATCATTACTAACAAAGTTAATCCACAATATAAACACCGACATTGACATCCATCAACCTATTGCCTGTTGTTACCGATAACATTAATGCACTCTATCACCAATTAAGCAGACCCACATAATCAACACAAACTATGACACTCATCATATTTGTCCACTATCTTCCCCAATAGAGTGAGCACAACATCCCCAATAAAACCAATGTTCACTCGATGATCACCAACATCATCTCCCACCATCACTTTTTACACAAGAATATTAATGAACATCGTCACAAATAAAACAAATGCATGTTGTCCATTCTGATTCAAGCACAACATCACTTGCCTTAATCACCAATGCTAACGCCTAATGTCGACATCAATACTTATGCTAAATATTTTGATCTCTAATCTCCCTTAGCTAAAATAAATGATCAATAATACCACCAACCATCTCTTATAACTGCAATATCTCAAAACTCTTCCGACTTCTATCGTGAAGTTATTCCCCATAATTCATTATATTTGTCCACACATACCCCAATCGTGGGAAAGCTATCTTTTGTAACACATAACATGCAAAGGTGGAATCATTTTGATTGTAACACATAACATGCAAAGGCCTATAATTTTTTTCCTTTTAAGTTTTCACATCAAAAATATTGTCTCCTATGAATTGCTCTTGATTATTTTTATCTATGTGTGCATGAGATCATCATACAATGTTAAGAAAATAAACTCACTTTACTGCCGTGAATTTTTCAGAAGGCCATGATTCTATTTGACAAAACCTTAATCTACATTTAAGTAAGACCCTCGCAAATACATGTATAAGATTGCAAACATCAATTCCTCCCCAACTGTCCCTTCAATAGAAACTTCATAATCTGGATCTGCCAATACAAGCATCAACTATTCTTATTATGAAAACTTCTTATACAAATATAACAGGCCTGGTATGCTACAATAAATTCCTAGAATTATCAGAAATATTATAATCAATTATGAGGGAACTTTTTTCTCCAACATAGTAAAACTTGTTTCACCTTCATTCTTTCTTTCTCATACACACCACACAGAAAGATCATCTAATTGAGCTTCCTGCATCACTGTAGCAGCAAAACTGATGCACCTGAAAGACTAAACAGTTTTATTTGTATTTTAATTTTTTATTCTAAAATTGTTCTAGAATGAAAAATACATGATAAAAAATTGCTTTATTTGTATTTTTATTTTCTATTCTAAATATTTTTTAGAATGAGCAATAATTTCTCAACCCCTTCAATGAAAAATAGAAACTCAATCAAATGAGCCGTTAACTTCCATAAGCATTTCTGAACAAAAGCCACCAAGAACACAACCACCTTCAAAATTTTGCATATCAGAAAGAAACTGAAAATGGGGGGAATTACTTACATATCAAACAACTTTAATAAATTTACATATCTAACACAAAAATGCATTGAACAGTAAAACAGAGCAAGTTATCAAAATCTCATACATCCATCAAGACTCAAATCACTACGACTTACATAAGTGTTGAGCTGCCTGACGAAGCTGGAGAAATTATTATGCTTGAAATGCTTAGGAAGCAATTCCATTGCAAAGGAATGAGGATCCCAAACAACGAAACTATTGTTCATCTTGCTCCACGAAACCATCTGATCGGTACCCGCGTCATTCACCATGTCATAGGTCTTCGTCAGAAATGGAGGAGGCCAGGAATCCTGCAATCCATCCATCGGCCGCGGAGTAGCAGAAGAAGATGAAGGACGAGGACTGCTCCCCTCTCGCTTCTCCTCCTTCAATTCATTCGGAAAAGGGGGCTCCATCGGCGTATAGAAGAACAGAGAATCCGACGCGAGCTTATGAATCGAGTGAGACTAGAATTGAGAGAAAAAAGCAGCGCGAGCTCTGAGCTTCAGGAGAATTTTTAGCGGGCTGAGGAAGGTGTGGACTGCGGCGGAGAAGGGGTTTATATAGGATATTTTATTAAGTGGGATCGTCTTGGAATATTCTGGAAGGTGCTGGATTTGCAACCATCACATGACCTTCAATCCTGGAAGTTTCCGCGAGGCCGGTCAAAATTTCTATATTCTATATTTTCAAAATAAATAGTTAATTTTTTTTTTAACTATGGAATTTATAGATTTATGTGTGGACAGTTCGTATTCGGTTCGTTAATGAGTTCGTGTTAGATTCATTCGATAAGTAAATAAAATTTTTTTCGTTCAGCTAGTTAAACGAAACAAACATGAACAGTGATGTGTTCGTTTGTGTTTGAATCGTTATTATTCGAAATATAAAAAAATTTAAAATAATTATATATAAAAATTTATGATATTTTAAAAAATTAAATTTTATAAATTATAATATATAATAAATTAAAAATAATAATATATTAATATACTATATTAGTAATATACTATTATAGATATTATATATTTATATAATATAAGTTATATAATTAATATAATATATTATTTATATATATTAATATAAGGGATGACAAACTGACTCGTCGTTCGCGAACAACTTGTGTTCGGCTCTTTCGTTAAGAAACAAATTCGAACAATGACTTCACGAATAATTTCGAACACGAGCTTATTTCAAACAAAATAAATTTCAAACGAACCGAACACGAACACAAACTATGTTTGTTCGTGTTCGGTTAGTTTACACCCTTAGTAGCTATTAAATTATTTAAAATTTAATTTAAAAAAATTAGATAATATGGGTCGAATGTTTAAGTAAAAAATTGGAATTAAATGTTAAGAAGAAAGTGATTCCATTGTGACTGAATGCCCAATAAGCCGAAAAAAATAGTCTAACAGATTAAGTCAAGTTCGAGCCACTCTCGGCTAGAGCTTGAGATTGATTAATTTAATTGAGTTTGAGCTAAAGCTCAAATTTAATTCTACGAGTTTCACAAGCTAACTTGTTTAGCATGGAAGAGAAATAAATATTAATTTAAGCTAATGTTATAATTAAATGACAAATAGATTGAGCATTTAAAAGATAATTAATAAGAAATCACTTGATATTAAATATAAAATACAGGTTTTTAAACCTTTTTAATAATTATTTTTTTTGAATTATATTATATTTCAAGTATATTTTAATTAATTATTTTTTAAACCAACCGACTTACGAGCCAGGGAGTCGAGTCGGCGTAGACTTGAACTTGAATTGTTAGCTCATTCAACTCAATTCACGAGCCACTTATTGAGTCGAGCTCGAACCATCTCACCACTAGGCTTGAATCGTTTACACCCCTATATGCCATCAACTAAATTCCATCATCCGGCACGAATCTCGAGACATGATGAATCTCGAGGCAACCTTGTGAGCATTAAATGTTCAAACTTCGATTAAAAATCATCAAAAACTTTGATTTTAGTACACTTATAGTCAAACTGACCAGCTCAACGAGACGAACCCAATGATACCAAAATTGGTCTAATCCGAATCAAATCAAGCTCAGATTAAGCCATTGAATTTTTTGAAAGATTTTAGTGTGTAATTAAAAATATTAAACTGATTCCAAATCTAGCAAACTTATAGTCCAATCGAGTGTCTCGACAAAACAAATTCATTGAGTCTAAAATTACTCAATTCTGTCATCACTAAGGCACTCAAATTTTCATTGAACATCAACTGATTATGAGAATCTCTCCGAACCATCCGATGAAGTCGTTTGAATTGTTTTTTTTTTTTTGCAGAGGTCTCTCTGAGACTCTATAAATAGTGTTCTACCTCCTCTTGAGAGAGGACCTAGACATTGGAGCCGAAATAAAACCAAAACTTAGAGAAGAGTTGAAGTCCTGCATTGCTTCTGCACCGAAGAACCGATGAATACCTCTCGCTCATGCGTATGCCAACCACCATCAAACACCACCTATCGACCACTCTCTACTCATTACAGCAAAGCTCCATACAAAGTCAAGAGTTGTGTTGCGATGTGAGAATTGAAAATCAACGTCTTTAATCCCAAACATCATGCCAACCTTGAAGGCAGTGAACTGAAGCCCCAACAACTACTCCCTACTGCAATCGCTCTATACAGTTGGCAACTAGCTTTTCTGTACATGTCTATTGTAACTCGATAAACTGTGTAACCTTTTTTCACCTTTGTGAAAAGGGCCTATACGTGTATTCGCCAACTCATAGTAGATCATTCCAACTGGGCTACAACAAAGTGGTTTTTTCCTTTATAGGTTTTTTACGTAGAAACTTATCATGTTTCTACCTATCACTTTTATTACTTTAATGTGTGCTAGATTCTTTTGCAATGCTAAGATTAATTCATTACTCTACTGTTGTGAATTCTCTAACATAAATCAATTTGACACCGTCTGTGGGAAGCAATGTCCTGTCTAAAACTGTCTTTAAGTCTGAGACTCTAAAGCCCTACTTCATCTTTAAATGATATACATCATTCAACTGGAAAAGGAACCTCCTTTGCATCTCGTGAAGATCGTTTCTGAAGCATTCTTTGATCTAGGGGTAACATTCATTGCAATCTTGAAAGATAGTTTGTGTCAACGTCCCGTGCATGATTATATGGTGTAGAAATTCTGCATCCTATTCAAATAGAAAGTCTATGACAAATTCTCTCAGACTTGGGAGAATCCTTCACCGAAGTCTTGGAGGTTGTTCACGTTAATGTTTTAGGCGTTATTGTGGCGGGTAGTCATCCCATATTTTATCTAGACATTAAGACTTCAAGTGCCACTTACAGACTAGGGGACAACCTCACAAATAATGCTTCCTTAGCACCCCGAAGATATCAGAATTCTTCCTCAACTTGATGAGAAAGACAATATCTTCAAGCTTTGATACATGGGCTGCTTTATAAGCTTGTGTGAAAAACACTCCTACTCGGGGATAATAAATTCAATAAAAACAACTAGCAAGTTGTTAAACATTATTCTTGAGTATGGCTACATCCATATTTTCAAGAAAAAAAAAAATGATCTATATCAACCTAAGCCCCAGTCGTGAGAAATGTAAAATATTTTTTGACACGTTATTATGGGCTTAATTCGCCCCATGAGAACTCGATTCAACCTCATATATTACATGTAACAGTCATCAAGCGGAAGAACTGACTAACAGGCTTGGATAGGTCAAAATTTCTTAATGGATTTCGAACAACTTCCTCCATTACAAGATACAATCATTAAGTGGACGAGCTTCGATTAACAACATAATAAAAGACAAACATTTGTAATGGCAGAAAAGGTCTCCAAATATTCCTCTGGATGTTGAACCTAAGAGAGAAGACTCAATCAAAAGATACCATAACTCTAGAAGTCAAACCCACTAGATAAGACTCGACGGGAAGTCACAGTGCCCCTGGAAGTTGAGCCAAGGAGGCAAGACTTGATGAGAAGATGCTATAAGTTTTAAAGTTGAGCTAAGGAGGCAAAACTTGATTGGAAGCTACTATACCCCAAGACAATGAGCCTAGGAGGCAAGTATTGATGGGAATCTACCATGCCTTCGGAATATGAGCAAAGGAGGCAAGTCTCAATGAGAATCTAGTAGTTAATAAGGTTCTTACTGGAAAGATACCGTCATAGTAAGTGATTGATAGGGATACACTCAAAAGCCTCAAAAGGCTACAAGTGCTAGAAGACATAAGAACGTAAAAGATCTTAGAATGCTACAAGCCTCAGAATGCATCAATGCATTTCAAGCTTCCAAAAGACATAAGCTTAAGAAGGCACAAACCTCAGATGGAATGAGTCTTCTTTTTTATAGCAAGTGTGGTCTTAACATTGATCGCAAATTTATGCATATTTGAGCAGATAAAAAATCTTATAACGCATAAGCCTCAAAAAAGTTTCATACCACTATACACCCCAGAAGTGAGACAAAAACATCCCAGCAGAGGAGTAGTCATAGCTTAGAAGGAAAGACAAATGCAACCTCAGAAAGAACGTCAAAAGTTTTTCTAAATCAAGAAAAAAGAGGGGTTAGACTGTAGTGAATGCAACAAGGCAAGGCTTGTAATGAAGGGCTTCTAGCATAAGAAAGGAGTGGGTACACAGATATCTTCAACCCCATTAGTGAAGATGACGACTGTCAGGGTTGTGTTGAATCTGGTAGTAGACAGAGATCTATATATTGAGCAGATTAATGTAAAAATAGCTTTCATACATGAAGATATGGAGGAGGAGCTATACATAGTGCAACCACAAGGTTATAAGATTCCAGACAAAGAAGGTTTAGTCTGCAGATTGAAGAAGAGTCTTTATAGCTTGAAGCGGGCCCTGAGATAGTGATACAAGATGTTTAACAGGTTCATGCCAGATAATGGGTACATGAAGTGCTAGACAGACCACTGTTGCTTCATCAAACGCTTCGGTAACTATTATATTTTATTTCTTTTGTATGTGGATGATATGCTGATTGTGGGGGCATATATAGAGAAAATGAGGGACAATAAGAAATAGTTATCAAGTGAGTTTGTGATGAAGGATTTCGTTTTAACCAAGAAGATCCTTAAGATGATAATTAGCAGGGACAGGAGTGCAAGAACACTGATGTTGTCTCAATTAGAGTATGTTGAAAAGATCTTACAGAGGTTCAACATAAGCAAGGCGAAATCAGTTAGCTCCCTTAGGTAGTCACTTCAAACTATCTAAGAAGCTATTGCCTAACTCTAAATTAGAGAAATCATAAATGGAGAGAAATCTATAGTTGGAAGTTTGATGTATGTGATGATATTGTATATGCAGTGGGAGTGGTTAACAAGTACATGTGCAATCCAAACAAGCATCATGAGAGGTGGTAAAGTGGATTCTCAAATAGTTGAGAAAAACAATCAGCAGGGAACTTTGATATGGAAGTGCATGGATCAGCCTACAAGGATTACATAAATTTAGATCAACAGAAGATGTAGACAGTAGGAGAAGTAAAATGGGTATATATTTAAATTGGGGAGCATAGTGGTGAGTTATGTTTCCAAGTTGTAGAAAAACGTTACACTTTCTACTACAGAGGTCGAATATATTGTTATTACTAATGCTAGCAAGGAGATTTGGCTATAGAATTTCATGCAAGAAATGAGCAAGGAGCATATAATTGAAAGTCTCTACAATTAATATGAGTGTGATTCATCATACTAAGAGCGCTACTTTTTATGCCACGATGAAGCACATCCAACTTAGGTATCATTTCATT
Organism: Phalaenopsis equestris; assembly: GCF_001263595.1. Lineage (NCBI taxonomy): Eukaryota > Viridiplantae > Streptophyta > Magnoliopsida > Asparagales > Orchidaceae > Phalaenopsis > Phalaenopsis equestris. Next base: position 490,231 of record NW_018164953.1, on the reverse strand, counting down.
TGGTCTCTTATGAAAGATGGGCAATAATTTTTGAAAAAGAAACATATAATTGTGAATCCCATGAATATGTTGACAAAAGTGGTGACTGTTGCGAAACTGAAGCTGTGCTTGGCTTCTGTTGGGTTTCATGAAGGTTGAAATTAGAGATTAGTCACACCATGGTACGTGACCACAGTACGTGACTCTGAAAGTGATTCAGATGGAGGTACAGGTACATGATTAGTGTTGGGTGATATATTCTCCAAGTGGGAGATTGTTGGGCTGTGGAGCCTAAGCACAAGGCACCCGACGCATATGCAACAGGTCGTGGAGGCTTAAGCACCCACTTGGGTGCTGCTAGAACAGAGGAGTTGACGCCTAAGAAATGACATTGGGCGCATATGTACATGCTATAGAGCGAGTGCTGCTCTTATTCTTGAGAGACCAACGCCTATTGGTGCCCAGGCGCCAATTGTGGGGCACTGATACTGAGCGCTTACTACACGAAAAATTGATTTTTAAGCCATTTTTTTTGCGTGGATCGGAGAGCTTGCTATTTTCTTATGTCTGAATTTTTCGACGAGCATCTCGTTGAAGGTGGGAGTGTCGAAGAGGTGCATTTTAGTGATTTGACGTGATTTTTTGCGTCAGATCTGAGAGGGAAGATTGTTGGTGCAAATTCTGTAAGTTTCATCGCGTGAGTGTGAAAAGGAAACTTGTGTGAGCCATTTGTAAAACTTTCTAAATTTCATAATAAAATTTTTGGTGGTGTGACTACGTAGTTTTTCCCCGTTCTCGTGTTTTTCCACATAAATTCTCGTGTGTTTTTCTAGTTGCTTTAATTGTGCTTTTGTTTCAATTTTTATTCCGGTTTTTTTTATCAAATTGGTGCGATCCTCTTATTCCACAGTCTGATTTAATTTTTAATTAATTATAAGTACCGTTAAAGTTGAGAATTGTTAATTGTGAGATTTCCTATCAACAAATGCATATGCATGAGATATATTTCACTTTTTAAAACTTAAAATGATGATATTTTTGGTGTGATATAAAATATCAGGTGGTACTAATATAAAAAATAAATTTTAGGTGTTATATATATAAATGCATTGAAATTGGGTGGTATGAATATAAATGCCCATTTTGGATTTAAGCAAATAATTTACTCGTAAGAAATGCTAAGCAAATCCATAGATGAAATTAGGCAGTTTCATTATAGTGAGTCGCACACGAGCTAAATAGGCTTACAGTATACTCTAATAGATAAATTGCATGTACAAGTAGTATTAATTTCAAAAAATGGGTTGAAATAAGTAATAACTGAAGTTTCACATACAAATATAAAACCTTAATAGTTTTCTAAGGGTGTGTTTGATGCAACTTGTGCGTTTCAAGATAAGCAGCTTATCCTGAAACGCGGCCCGTGTGTCGATTACAGGATTCGACCCGTGACCTGCGTTTAATATAAAAATAAAACCGCATTTTCGAATAAACGGGCAAAACACGCGATCAAAACGGTACCAAGGCGTTTTCAAAAAATACCCCCACACTTAAAAGCTGCCCCAAACGGGCGCTGATTATCACCTTGCTTGTATCTAAATGGCTGGACATAGAATTTGAAATAAATATAATTATACTTCATTATAAAAGGTTAATTTGTGGTGTCAAATCAATTTATATAATGTTGATTAAATCAAATATCTAACACTTGGTCCACAACAAAATTGAATATATAATATTTACAATTAGGGACATTTACATGCATGCCACCCAGATCATATATATTTACATATCTAACAGCCGCGCTACGCTCTTTTTTTTTACATTTATGCTCGATAATATTTTCATCATATAAAAAATACCATCATTTTAACTTCTAAGAAATCAAATACATATTTTCATGCATAGATAAGATGATATGCACGTAACACTCCAATGTGCTAAACAATGTGGAAAATGATACAAGGCACGTTAAAAGCCTACAAGAGATAAAATGATACACATGTAACAATAGTTGGACATGCCAAGATTGAAGAGTACTTGAGCCATACCCGAAGAGTTGTTCGTGAACATTTTTTATTTGTTAAAAAAAAAACATAATTGATATGATATAACATGTTATTAAAACGTGTTTGCTTTATAGAATATCCATCTTGGTGTAAGTTCGAAATCATTATATGATTCAAAATTAAACTTATTCTTTAACAACGTGTGTCAACTTTACAAAGTTTAATATCTCACAAAGTCTTTATGCACAAATATTTGCATCATGATAATTGAAAATTTATATTACGATACAAATATATAAGAATGAAATATAATTGTCCAATTACAAAAAAGAAAAAAAGAAAAAAAAAAAAAAAAAAAAGAAAAATTGGAGGCAATTCAATGAAATTAAAAGATATCTTCCTTCTCTATTTTCTATATGCTCTATTGAGTTTCCATGGTAGCAAGCCAAGCAAGCCAATCAATCTAAGATGGAGCTTCAGTTGGGGGAGTGGTATGTTGGGGCACAGCACTTGAACCTGCAACCACTATGCTTATTTCAAAATTAAATATTGATATCATATTTGACCTAGGGGTGTCAAAAATTAATACGACACAGCAAATCAACTCAAACTCGAGGGGTTCAGGTTAACCCAATCAATTTTCAGGCTGGGTTCAAATAAAAAATCCTAACATGCATAATTTTTTGGGTCAGGTTCAGATTGACCCACCAAACCAAAATTGACCCATCAACCCAAAATTAACCCGAATATAGCACGCCTGCCTCAATTTGACCTGAACTTGAGACTGAATTTCGACCCAACTAACTATCATGCATATATTAAGTAGGTTGTGCAGGTCCGGTTCGGGCCAACCTGGTTGCAAGAGTTTTGTGTTTGGGATAGACTTTTTAATTCATTTAATATTCGGGTTGAGTTCGGTCAATCTTGGTTCAGAACTAAGTCCGTGAACCGGTTTTGACAACCCCGATTTGACCTGCAGATGAATGGCTCAAGAGTTTGACAAAGCATGGAAGTGAATTTTACTTCAAATCACCAAATGCAACAAATTTACCAGAGGAAAATAGAAGCTCCATAGCTTTGTCAGCCTCAAAGCAGACCTATTAAAAAATGAAGGAACAAGAAAATACTGTTCAGTTTATCTTCAAAACTGATACTGCTCCAGGTTCTATAGAAAGCGATGCAAGCAATTAAAAAACAGAAAATATAATCGAATAAGTGGCCTGTATGATAAATGAATGAACAGCAGTAGAGTACCCTCGATTATCATTTCTGTAATTTATTTGGAAGTTAGCAAATGGCCCACATGGAAAGGTTTCGCATCTATTGACTGGTTGTTTAAGATCTCTAGTATTTCCTCTTGCAATCAATTCTTTCTTTAAAAATAGCCGAATTGGCTGCTGGACTTTAAGGGAAGTCATTTAGTCTCAGATTATTTATAATGTCAAATTTAAGACCCTTCAAATATGATCAAAAATAATAGCAGAGTCAGCATCATTATTTTATTTGATAAAAAATGCACACGAAATTCATTAATGAGATGGAGAATGGAGTATTTTCCAGATAAAAAAGTTTTTATACATCTTGATTTGCATGCAAGGGCCTCAGTTGCCACCTCATTCATGAAAGTGTTGTCAAATTAAGCAATGAATTTAACTATGGACTATTTTCATTCATCATTGAAGATTCTAGGGACCATATCGAACATTGTAAAATTTGTGCTCCCACAAAAAAGTTTAAAGAACATTTTCACATTTTATATCCTAAGTTGGTTTCTTTACAATTGTCAACACCCGAGGGGACTTGGAATTTCTAATGCAGGATCAAACGGTCGTACAGTGAAAATAAATTTTTTAAACTATCATCAACTAATAAATAATCATTCATATAATTAGAAGAGTAAAAAAAAAAAAAAAAAAAAAAAAAAAACATTCAACTTAAGCATAAAGCAACTGCGAATAAAGTTATCTTGATCTAGTTTGATTGCATCTTCTATAAATATTTTCTTTTCTGTCATTCATTTTCTAGTTCAAATTTAACCTGAAAATGTTAGTTTATCATAATAAATTATTAACAACTAAGTGAATACTAATCTCACTAAACTACAATAATATAACAAAAAAAATAATATGGATGCTAGTCAAATATAATCAACCATTATGAAAACAACTGAAAATTATTACTCAATTATGATCATTCAATAATGTTCAAAATATTCTATTATACACCATAATATCTTACGTATATCATTCACATCCGTCACATGAGAATTGCCTGAAATATATCAAGATATTTCAATATCAATATCTTATCTAATTTACGTGTCTAGATACTTTAACGTTCCCAAATAGAACAAAAATAAGTAAAATCCATCAATCAACATGCATATGCAAACTCTATATAGATAGATCATTTCATTCATATTTTTATATCAGTCAATGTACTTATAGAATAATAAATATGAGAGTATATAACATTCATTCAATATGAGAGCCATGCAACAACTAAGTGAATACTAATCTCACTAAACTACAATAATATAACAAAAAAATAATATGGATGCTAGTCAAATGTAATCAATCAATCATTATGAAAACAATTGAAAATTATTACTAAATTATGATCATTCAATAATGTTCAAAATATTATATTATACACCATAATATCTTACGTATATCATTTACATCTGTCACATGAGTACTGTTTGAAATATATCAAGATATTTTAATATTAATATCTTGTCAAATTGACGTGTCTGGATACTTTAACTTTCCCAATTTGAACAAAAAACAAGTAAAAATCCATCAATCAACATGCATATGCAAACTCTATATAGATATATCATTTCATTCATATTTTATATCAGTTAATGGACTTATAGAATAATAAATATTTATAACAAATAATTTAAATAATACAGAGAGTATATAACATCCATTCTATATGAGAACCATGTAACAAAACACATCATAAATTAGCAGTGATAATCAATCTAATAAGTACCATTAATATTAATTGCATTTAAAATAAGTGATAATCAATCTAATAAGTACTATTAATTGCATTTAAAATAAAAATAACAACAATATTATAATAACTTGAAAATATGAATACTCACCTCAATCCCTTATAAATTGCTTTCACCATATTCATCCTTCACCCTAATTGAATTGAAAATCTTTAACTATTCTCACAGGGACAACTTGTTAATTTATTTTATATCATTCACATTTCCCTCATTTCATGGTTTATTAATATTTTTATTTAGAGAACTTTCTTTAATGTTTGATATAGTGTGATGCTTAAATTACTAAGTTCTATCAACATTAAAAATCTTATATGAATTATCTACAAGAACTATTTTATTTAATTACAACTTTCCCTCGTTATTTACTCCTATTTCTCTTTTGCTCATAGATTTAAATTTTATCCAATTAATTTCTACTTCTACTGAAATAACTACTAGCAAACTTTAATTAAAGATTACAAATAAATATTCAGTTTCCTTGTTTCAAATTTATTCATAACATGATAATACATATTTTTATAATTAGATTATTTTAAATATAATTTTATTCAATATTTACAACAATTTTTATCTTAATTCATCAATTTAGGATCTGTTTGGGGCAGCTACAACTTATTAAAAAACAGTTGTGAAGCTACTGAAAAACAATCTGATGTTGAAAAATGTGCGGTAAATATTATAAATTTTTTTTTTAAAGCCAGCTGCACATAGCCAGGACGAATGAGAAAACACAGATTTCAGCGGCAACTTTTTGAAAAAGCTGTCAAAATGCAGTTTACTCAAATGGACAAAACCACACCGCCACCACACCGCTGCCCTAAACAAACCTTTAAAGAAACATAAAATGTACTATAAATGAATTATATAAAATTTAATATAATAATTTCATTAATAATGTTTTTGATATTGTTCTAGGGCTCCAATAAGGTGTTTGTGAATACAGAAAGTGATAGGGAAGTTATAGGAATGATTACTTGAGTGAGGCGATGGAGGATGACAAAAAATCGACATGAACAACGATAGAGCAGCGAATCTGAAAAGGAAAAATGGTGGTTTCTAGCTATGAAAAACAAGTTGTAGCGGCGTTAATGACTGTCTGACTTAAAATAATAGATAGGCGGTGAATCGGCAATTGCCGACAATGAGGGGGATTCGCCACCCGCTTCTAAGCAAGATACAGACACACTGTTTGCAAAGAGAAGATGATACATCATTCTGAAAGGCAGAAATAAGAGAAAAGACTCAAATTCATAAAATCAATAAAAATAAGACCCAATCCAATAAACATAATATAAAAGTCATAAAAAAACCTAATTAGAAACTAGAAAAAAAAAAAAGAATGAAAAAAGGAAAAATGCTGAAAAAAAAAGGAAGAAAAAAAAAACTTGGTTTGGGTCGGTTCTCAAGTGATTGCGGGAATCGCGAGTTGCTGAATCTTGAAATCTTACCGCAAGGTTCACCAAAATTCTGCGACGAGATAACATTATTATTCTTCTTTTGAAAGAACTTGGATTCCATTTTCAGATCTTTTTCTCAAACCGCCTAAGAGATTTTCAAAGATGTAGTCCACCACTCTTGTCTGATCATCTGGAAATCCCTCAACGAGTTTCACTGAAATCCCATGATAAGATCGCGACATACCTGTGGGATGCTCCTTCGTCAGTATTCCACATAACTTTCCCAAACATCTTCTAAATCAACGCATGTTTTAGTCAAAATAATAATAATTATTATTTAAAAAACTTTCGCATGCTTTAGATGGGATTAAGATTACCTTACTCAATTTTCAAGAGAGAATTATTGATGCCCTAACTTGCTCATAAGATCACCATCTTTCACACTCAACTTTATGCTTGTTTGATTTGCCTTCTTCCATTATTGTCATCCCTTGCACGGCTCACTCAACACACACCTGCTAAGTCTCTACTGAAGCAACATGCAATTGATTTGATTTCCTTGAAACATTCATTGTTCGAGCTTGCACATGTGACATCCATTTGGTCTGCGAACCTTTTATATGTAACCGACAAATTCCCCTATTTAATACAAAGATTAAATATGGTTTATTTTAACTTGGTTCCAAGTTCCCTATAGACGCAAGCCCCTATAGTTAATTACATCCCAAGTGAAGGGAGTCACTTGAGAAAACTCTCGATAATAATTAGTGGTTCTAGCCTTCAAGAATTCAAAGTTTAAGTTTTCAAGGTAGGACGTGGGAAAAAATAAATGGGAGTGTCTCAAGTGAGAACAATCCTTTCAAGAGTCCAAAGGAAGTAAGGGGTAGGGGACGTCACAGATTCTGAGGGGAATCCTTAGTGACTTCCCAAACTATTCTACTGTATGACTGTGTTTTAGAGAGGATTTTATTTGAATGTTAAATCCCGTCAATTTTATTAGTTGAGACTTACACTTGCATAATAACTGGTTATGCAAATAACCCGCAGAGGTAAGATGTTTTACGTCGTTCTGGATGACAACCTCGGAACCTAAGGCGAGTTAGAACTTATACTGCTCAGTATAACTGTGCAGGAGCCTAAAAGAGGGAGGAATTACGTCGTGCTAGGCGGGCTACCTCGAAGTCCTATGGGTTGTTTAAACTAGGAAAATTTAGTTGTTGTAGACTCATTTTGCTGTAGTAGAATGACGACCACCTCCACCTGTAGTCCGCTCCAAACTCCTTGCCGTGCTGCCCACGAAGTTGCTCTGAGTTCCTCGTCGAAGTAACAGTCATAAAGTCTAAAGTTCAAACAGTTTTACCAGGCCCGTTTCAATGTCTCAATTTGGTTGTCATTGGGGAGGGTTCAAGTTGATTAGAGTGACACCGATTAGGATCCCATGGTTTCCTCGTTCCGGTATCGCTATTTTCTTTTGAACTTACTTAGTTTAAACGAGTTGTGAAACTCATTTAGACCAGAGAGATCTCGTTAGCAACCGTGGGTTACCTCCTCCGAGGGACTCCCGTAAATTCGAAAGAACGTATTATGTTTTGTTTTTTTTTTTGAAAATGTTGTTTAATTTTGAAAAATCATTTTGTTTTAAAAGTGAGATTATATTCAGTACCTGCATAATGTGTTGGAGCAAGAGTAATTACAATAAATAAACAACAACAAATAAAATGTACTTGCGTACGTGGCATATCTGTTGCTGCTATTTCTGTTCCATGTTTAACTCACAAAACACAATATAATTTGCAGAGAATTTAAATAAATTGCAGAGAAAAGAAGAAAACAGTAGAACAAGTTGTAGTAACAACTAGGAACTCCAAACAGGTGATCCTAAGATTTTCTACAACTACTGACTGCAACTAGCGAGCTAGTACGATGATCCTACGATCTCCTACGGCTTCGGGAAGCAACTAGCAAGTGTGTATGGTGATCCTACGACTCCGAACGAACTAGAAATTTTGAATAACGTCTGTATGAGTTCCTATGAACCCAAACAACAATCGACAACACCTATTCGACTTCCTACGAATCCGAACAGTGGTGAGCAGCAACTAGATGGCTTCCAAACGATGGTGGACAGCTACTAGGTGGCTTCCTACGGACCCAAACGGTGGTGGACAACTACTAGGTGGCTTCTTACGAACCCAAATTGTGGTAGACAACTTCTAGGTGGCTTCCTACGACATCGGACAACGGTTAGGAGCATTGGGTAGCACTCTACAACATTCCTATGACACTGGGCAGCGGCTAGAAGCATTGGACAACACTCTACAGCGTCCCTGCACTCCAAATAGTGGGTTTGGAGCTTTGGACAACACCTTACAGCACTTCTACGATGCCAGGCAGCGACTAGAAGCATTGGACAACTGTTTTACAGCTTCCTACGACACTTGACAGCTACTAGAAGAATTGGACAGCAGCCCTACAATGCTTATAGCACTCCAAATCATTAATTCCAGCACCTCACAACATCTCGCAGCACTCCTACAACACTCACAACACTCCAAGTCATTAATTTCAACACCTCACAGCACTCCTACAACACTTTATAGTGATTGACAGCCTCAAACAACACATATACAACGACATTTAAGCTTCCTACAACACTTTATAGTGATTGGCAGCCTCATAGTGATTGTTATAGTGATTGGCAGCCTCAAACAACACATATACAGTGATTAAGTTGTTCAAGATCGACCAATAAAAACACCTTCAAACAGTGATCAAGTTGTCAAATGGATAAAATTGTGCATCAAACTAATATTTGCATCTTTTTAACCAAGACATAAATTCGGTTAACACGATTCAATGCAAAAAAAAACTATTCGAAGATCTCCAAAAATCAGTCCATATGATTGGGAGAGCTACTAACATAACAAATGTAAGCAGGTAAATAAATTATGAAGTGTTTATAGCATAAATTAAGCTCAACTGTCATGAGATCAAATCTTATAGATGAAAGAATGCATGTGAAAGATTTAAACCAAATTGAATATACATAAACATAACTAATTCAATTCCTCAGAAAGTTTCCTTCCAGCTTTCAACAGATTCAATAGCTTCAATTAAAGATCTATAAAAAAAGTTTTAAGCAAGAAGATCGACCTGAACCGATGAATTTCAAAAATTTCAGGTGGGAGGAGTCCTGTCGAGCGAGAGAGTGCGGGAGAAAACTGGCTTCGGCACAAGGAGTTTTGTCGAAGAGGGAGTCTCTCGAGCGAGGGAGGCGAGCAGGAGCTTTGATTGGGAGACTGAGGCGAGCGAAATTGAGCCGAGGAGCTGGAAACTGGTATCGAATGGAGCTTCTTCTGTGTCCGGAAGGGAAAGGCAAGTAGGTGGGGTTTGGTGCAGAGGAGGAATGAGGAGGAAGGATCTCTCGAGAGCGGGCCTATGAGCGAAGGGATGATCGAATCGAGCAGAGCTGAATGGGGTCTCTGTGCCGAGAAGAGCGAGTATGCGAGATCGAGCAGAGGAAGAGAAGAGCAGGCGAAGGCGTTGAGCGGGAGACGGGATCGAGCAGAGATGGGATCGGGCAGATGCTCTGCGACTTCGATGCGGGAGACGGGATCGAGCGGGAGACGGGAGAGAGCAAACGGGGGTCTTCGGCGCAAGGAGGAGGCGAACAGGGGACTTCGGCGCAGGGAGGAGGCGAGTGGGGAGCTTCCTGATTGCAGCGGAAGCGCAACAAGAACGGGAAAGCTGAGCGAAAGCGAACGGGAGAGAAGAGCTCGGGAGGGCAAAGGAGGAAGACGAGCGGGACAAGAGATTTTCAGTTGAATGAGAGCAGAAAGGCGAGGGTTTTCTGTCAAGCGAAATCGAGCAGAAGCGGGAGGAATAGGCGTTCGGGAAAGGCAAAAAAGGAAGACCAGGCGAGGGCATCGAGTGGGAGAAAGAAATAGGCAGCGGGAGAGTTAGCCGTTACTCGAATCAATTGGGCGGGGAATTAAATAGTTTCCAAATGCATGGGAGGATTAAATGGAAGGTATTAACCTCTGAATTAATTTTAATTAAAACAAAAATTTAAATAATTCGTTTGAATTTTGAAATTTGAATTTCAAATTCAGGTGAGCTGGTGCCTAGTCCGTGTCCAACCCGAATCCAGTTTGAATCGAACCAGAGTCGGACCTGGGTTGAGTCTGGGCCCACGCACCGCTAAATAAATAAAATAAAAATGCATCGATATCCGGGCTAATTGCTCGTGCGCGAAACCATAACGATATGGGTGTCCTTCCTAGCTAAAGTCGACGTCCCGGACACATCTGCGTGTTCCGTTTCGTCATCCGAGGTCGTCCGGACGAGTTTGCCGACAGACGAGTCAATTTAAGCCAAAATTGTGCGAGGTGCGATGCGTGAGCAAAATGCGGCATTATCGAGCGTTCGGGTCGCAAAGGGGTTCCCTTGGGGCTGCTCCTATTAATGTAGAAACTCGACTCGAGTTTCATGTGTCGATCTTAATCAACTCAACGGAATGCCAAGGATTTGGGACCGCCCATGCGAAACTCGAAGGAGTGACGAGGTGGCTCGAATTTTCTAAATGGTGTGGGTTCCGTACTAGTCCTCTAGGAGGGTCAAACAAGAGAAGCTAGACCCTAGGCTCTAAGGGAGAGAAGTGAAGATCTCATCCGAAAATGAGGTCAACAGCACGCTACGCCAATGATTAGTCGCTCTTGCTTGCATGCTGCACCCACCTTGCCTCTCTACCACTCACTTGCTCGAAATTGCTCCACGTGCCGCGTGTGTCACTGTTGCTTTCTTCTCTTTGAGCATACTTTCTCAATTTCACCCTCAGTCTCCTCCCTCCTACATTCTCTGACATTCATTTGATCCTCCTTTCCGCCTCCCTTAAAATGAACCGACTAATGTTGGTTTAGGTGAAACGACAATAATTTGTTCAATTTCCCTCGCTTTATCCTTTTTTTTTTCTTTTTCTCTCCACGCGTTACAATGTAGTAGAGACAAAAACATGAAAAGGAATTCTCTAATTAAGTGAAAATTTCATCAAGTCCTTGGTATTAGTACTTCATCATGGAATCATTCATTCTACTTTCACTAAGCAGAGACGCAAGCATGAAAAGGAGTGCTCTAGAAACCTTTGGCTCCTATAGTACTTTAACTGCTCTTTGGACGCTTGAAATGAAAAAAAATTACAAAAATTTAAATGATTTTTCAAGTGATTAAAAAACTTTTTGATTTGATATCACAAACAAGGGTTTATTTCCGAAGCAAGGAAAAAAAAAGAAGAAAAAAACAAAAAAATTGGACGACCTTGATTTTTTCCTAAATGTTCTTAATGAATAACACTTTTGAAAATTAACTTTATCATCACGGCCTTCTGTTTGACTTTATAGAACTTTCTACATTTGTACATGGCAATTCTATTCTTTTCGAGGCACCTGCAGCTATCATATAAGTTGTATTGATTATTATCATTTTTTAATAAGAATTTTATCACTATACAGTTTTAACAAACTAAATGATCCAGGCTTACCTAGAAGTTTCCATTTTGGTATAAAATGTCCAATTGATAGAACCAAGCCTGGAAATTTCTTCAAATTTATCCTAGTTTAGTGCAAAAATCAATGAAAGTTACAGAAAGCATGTAGTTTCCACAGGATACTAAAATTTCGATACCAAATAAAAAAACAACCAACAAAAATTAAAACTCTAGAGTCCATTTCTATGGGCACTTCAGATTATAAATTTAAATTCTAAGAGAAGATGCTTTTTGGTTCGGCCCTCATTTTTGGGGTTCAATCAATCAGAAGGCCGCACTATTCTCCAACAAATAGATTAAGTTATCAATTAAAGCTAAAACCTTTAAGCTCGTGTCATATAAAAAAAATTTGACCTGCAATATTAACCTGGTTAAATTTAATGTCAAAATCAAATCGCATTTGTATCCAGAGAAATTTAAATATCTAGCACACAATTCTTATGTATATAGATTTCTCACACCAAAATTTTCATATTTATATATATAGCATTTCAATGCTTTAAATTTAAGTATGGACATGTATTTCACTTTTAAAAAGTGATAATAGTGCTATTTTTGATGTGATATCAAAGTTTTGAGTGCTATGTGGGTAAATATGAAAGTTTGGGTGTGAGATATGTAAATACATAAGAATTGTGTGCTATGCATGTAAATGCCCCTTATATCTATTACCATTTTTTAAAACTATAAAGAGTTGTTTCAGCTTCTTAGGCTATAATTTAGGGCTATGAAAATAATTGAAGGTGAAATAGAATGATTAAATGAAATGAGGAATATTAGTTACAAAGTTTCTTTCACCAAAAACTAGAATGTTCGGCAAAAGTGTTCATTAATACCATGAAAGGATATGAATGCAAGTTTTCTCAATCATCTCATCCTCAACGATGCGAGTCAAAATAAGGATGGCGCAGAGCTTCATCAACACTAAAACGATCCTCCTGAAAAGTAACAAGAAACATTTATTTAAAAAGCAATAATTATAATGTAAAGCATTAAATTTGAAAAACATTAGCAAATTCATGGAAGTATTAAGGTAGGAACATGAATAATGTCCACTTTCTACCATGTTTGAAAACATAATTATTTTAACTGAAGTTGTTATTTTGTAAAAAGAAGGATTTATAATCTCACTCAATTTGAAAGTGGGAAAATATGACTCCGAGATAAGTTAACAATAGATATTTGTAATTTAGAGCAAGTAGCTTGATGCAGAGCTTCCACAAGTAGATGCAGAACTTCCAGCACTAACGCGGGACTCCAGCGTTTGAACCCGACCGGTCTATTGAAGGCCGGTCCAGAGGAATCCCGGGCTGAGCGGCCCGAGCGGCCCAAGCGAGACTCCTGATGGGGCGAGCGGCCTCCCGCTCCCCTCTCCTCCTCCCTTCTCTACTTCTTTGTATGGGAAGATTTTAATAGCTATTTATGTATCTTTCTTGCCTCTCCACCCCTTGCTTTTGTGCGGGAGTTTCCATCTTTATTTATTTCCTTTCTTCTTCATGTAAGAGTCTATTTATTTGCTATTTTTAGAGTTTAGAGGAAGCTTTTGCTGTGTTGATTTCAAATTCCTGTGTGAAGTCCTTTTCCCTTTTGTGGGTTGTATTCGAGGAGATTGGTACTCCGGTTGTATCCTCTTCCTCCTTCCCAATAGTCGCCATTCACTCCTAATCCCCTTCCCCAAACTCCGCCGCCCCATCTCCTGCATTCACCTTGCTTTCCAATACTTTCTAGCCACCCCTCCGCCTGCTGTCAGTCCCCTACAACCCTCCATACCTGCTGTCCCTACAATTCTGCATCTTCCCCTCACCGCCATCAACATTCCTTGGCTGCCACCATTGCCAACCATCCCAATCCACCTCGTTGACCTCCACCGCCCTTGGAACACACCTTAGAGGTGTTGCTTGTGTCGTGTATGTCGGTGTTGTTAACTTCTATTACATTGTGTTATAAACTTATTTCTCTATTGATAAAAGTGTGCTATTGTGTTTCTACTATTTTCCTTACTAGTTCCGACATAATAGCCTTTTAAAGAAAATAAGTCTCTTCACAACAAGCGCCAGACAAAGTGCAAGCAAATTATAAGAAGTTAGTCTCTGAAGCTCCCTTCACAATAACTCCATTGTTTAACTGCCTCTCTCATCACCAACAGAAGACCCACAAAAAATAAGCCACATTAGAGAAAATTGGGGCTACTCTTAAAGATGTTTAAAAAATGAAACTTGTCAATTGAAGGCAAACATTCTTTTATTGAATGATGGGTCTTGTAATAATTATAGGATATCATTCAAGGAGCTCCAATGCTTGTGTCCAAATTATTAATGAGATATTGAACATCAAATAAGGAGCCAACCAATCGATATGAAGTCCTTTTATTCCAAGTGAGAAGCTTGAAGAAGAGCATGTTAAACTGCACCAACCTCATTTTTCAAATTTTTAATATTTCTTTTCCTCTACTCTTCGACCAATGGTTTAAAATTATGCAATATGAAGCCCGCTTCAATATTTTATGAAAAATTTGCAATGAGACTTTACCTCACAAAATGTGAAACCTGTCTTAAGGCACAACTTGTCTTATTTATAGTGAGGCATACATAATTACATCTTGGAATTTCCTTAAAATAAAAATAAGTAAGATAACCCTAATAAGCATTCCTTCCTAAAATTATACATAATCGAGGATTTAATTGAAATCGTCACAAACAAAATAATCATTATTTTAAAATCTAATGAATATTTTTATCAATTAATATTGATTAAGCAAGATAAAAATGAGATTTAACATAAGGTGGAATGAGGGAACATGGATATCATTGAGAGTGAGTTGAAGGAGAAAGTAAATCATCATATTGATGATTCTAATGCTCATTAATGATTGAGTATATGCGACTTTGAATTTTTAAATTCTTACCTTAGTGGCTTGTTATGTTTTTATATTGATGGATAATAGTCAGAGTAGAAAATAGACTAATTGAATTGAACTTAGTTTGAATTGTTATGTTATTGTATCTTACTATGATGTTTATTATCAAACTTCCTTTGACTTAAAGATTACAATAGGCCCTTCTCTCGCCAAACATACTATGTCAATGGCTTTCCGATGAAAATGCTAAATGATCTCCCCATTTTGACACTTCCGAGCAACTTTCTATTGCAAATATTTGGTTGGCTATTCCTACGTTTTGTTTACTACAATCAATTAATTTTATAATTGCCGAGATCTATAATTGGCAAACATTTGCAAATAAACGTCGCTATCACCCATCTTTCCAGGCCTTTCGTAACCAGATCCCTAAGGAAATAGATGTTACCACTACTATTCATTTTGAAGTGTTGATTGGCACGTTTCTTGTCCTTACAACCATAAGGTTGAACTTCAAAGCATCCCTCAATATTACTTTTTGGTAAAATAATTAACTACATTCACTTTAATTGCTTCAAGACCCATCCAAATTTAAGAAAATCAAATGTTCAAAATCATAAAGTTCATTCAAGTGGTAATACCACCCCTTCTCATTCAATGATAGATACTACATCAAAAGAGGTTTGTTCTCAAAATCTAAGATCAATTAATCTTCTTGAAGCTACATCAACCATGTCTGCCACTACTATTCCTTCGCTCAAATGTTTCTCTCTCATATTAATAAAGAAACAAAAGCTCATAATTTACTAACTGCTACCGACACTGACGGAAGCATCATGAGTGGTGACACACCGGTGAATAGAAGGTTCATATCCTATTTACTAGATAAGGCTATAAAAAAAATTTTGTCACCCTTTGTTTTCACCAAGTTAGGTAGGCAAATTGAGCTTGTAGTCCAAATTTTACTCCATAAGGTTTTTATTTTACCCTATGTATGCTTTTCTTAAGCAATTCTTATTTTTCATCTTTTATGTACTATCATTTGCTTGTCATAATATTTTGCTTTAAAAACAAATTAGCAAAAGGCTGGTATAGTTTCCAAGCATACGTCCAAGGACAGATTTAGCTTTAGAAATCAGGTTATTGATACAATGCATTATGTGAAGCATCATTTCAGATGTAGTCACTAAACGCTTCTTTGTGAAAGGAAAAAAAAAAAGGAAAAAAGGCAGTAAATCATTTTTTACAGGGTCATCATCACTCACGCCATAAAATGAAAGGTTTATCAAAATTTGTAGGACGTAAATGGTTACTAGCAGCAAGACTTAGTTTCAATAATAGTGTAACATAAAAAGAATGCAGATAAATAAAGAGAAAATACGAGGCCGATTAACTTAGATAATGAAAAAATCAGAGAGCTTACGGGATGCCATACTAAGAGTTGGCGAACTAATCTCAATGCCCAAATATCCGGAAACCTGCATAGCATTAAGAAACACATTTTGTAAAAGCTTATGAAAAAAGTTTAGTTCCATGCATACAAGTGCCCATAATAGAGATAAATAATGAAACAAGACTAACCCAAGTTTAAGAGGATCTCTATTCTTGACTTGATTTGAGAAAGATTCCTCAGAACATTTCCAAGAAGCTGGCCAAACACCACCCTTATTTGCACGCATGAGCAACATTCATCAATACAAGTAACAATGTTCCATAATAAAAAAATAAAAAAAATTAAAAAAAAAAAAATCCCACAAACAATGACTTGTGAACTTTGCCGAGAAGAAGAAACTATGAATATCAATCAATAAAATCAGATGCAAGAACATTATTAAATAGAAAGAAAAGATTAGAAATTACATATTCTACTGCTATATGATAATGGACAGAAGAAGTCATACCATTCACATCCTTTATCCAACAAAATTAGTTTGGCTATAGAGTTAGACTTGGTGCATTTATATGAAAATGACATCGGCAGCGACAACGGGCTCTGCTAGGATTTCGGCTGATGGAGATTCCTGGCAGTGATTTCCTTGTTTTCTCACTTCTTCACAACTTTCTCGACCCGCTCGCTCGCAGACGTCCTTGTCGTCGACGCTTGCTAGCGTCGTCTCTTAATTGATGACGTATCCTGCTTTTCGACGATGTCTGCTGTCGCGGCTCGCGTCCTGCACGATGACACCTCTTTCGCAGCTTCCAGACGACGCAACTTCGCTATCAGACGACGAAATTTCGCATTTCTTTCCAGACGACGTCCTCGTTTGCCGACGCCTCCTTCGCACTTCTCATTTCCAGACGACATCTTCGTTTCCTACCCGACAGACCATCTTGTCGGCGGAGATGGCATCGACTATCCATTCCTATGCCACTGCAGTTGTCGGCGGCCACTCTTGCAATGTTTCACAATCATTTCACGAGGCTCTTGAAGGTGGTGACGATCACACCTTCATTAAAAAAACTGGGAAAAAATGGGAAGTCTGCTCTTATTCTCATAGAGGTTGAAACCAGTACTCTCGCATCTTCGTGGCGTTTTGCTTTAGTAAGAAAATTTCTTTATGGTCACCCAAAACTTAAGATCATTCGAAAAGAACTTGATGCTATGAAGCTGGTAGGCAGTTGAAATATTGATTTACTTAACGATCGACACATACTGATTCAGTTGTCTCACGATGCCGATTACACTCGCATTTTTTTTCGGAAAGTTATCAAGATCAACAACCGTTATATGAAAATTTTGAAGTGGACTATTGATTTTGATCCAAAAGCGGAGTCTCCATCATTTGTTTGGATAAAGTCTCCGAGGTTAAAATTACATCTGTTCAACTTGGAAATCCTCTATTCCTTAGCAACTGCTTACGGTAAGTCTCTCAAGATTAATAGTCCTACGTTTGCTGTCTCCAGACCCTCTGTGGCTCGTGTGTTTGTTGAGAGGGATATCACTCAACCAGCTCCCGATGAGATATAGATTGGAACCACTCACAACGGGTATTGACAAAATGTTGAAATAGAACCACACCCGCCTTATTGCTCTCATTGCAGTATGTTTGACCACAACTCTACTATTTGCTATCGTTTGCATCCTCATCTAAGACTGGATATCGCTAAAGATCAGCCATCTATCATCCCTGTTGAGAAGATGCAACCCGATTCTCTTTCCAACACCGCAATTCCTGACGAAGAATACCATACTATAACTACATATCCAGTGGTGCTTATACCACCCACTGTTATTGAATAAGACTCACTTAAAAGCCAAGACACACGAGAGTGCTCCTTTGATTCAGTAACAGATCAGCCGGTACAACTTATAGTTGCTTCTAATGTTCAACAACTTGCACATCTTCAACATACTTTAGATCAAGATCAGGTGAGCCAATCTTCGGATGAGGAATGACAGTTCTATTCCAGGAGGAAGAAGAAGAATGGAGGTCGACTCTAGCTCGGGAACATATTGGATGACATATTGGTTATTACTGGCAATGACAATCATTTTACCAAATTATTAGTTTGCTCCTTCCCTAGAACTAGAGGCAAAGGCAATACCAAATTGGGTCACTCTCTAGCCACCTGATATTCTGTATTTCGACACTTCTAGCCACCTGATATTTTGTATTTCGACACTTTTAAGCTTTATCTTTAAGTTTCTAATGTACTTTTCTGTATTTTCTAGTTTTGGAACCATTTGTGGTTATTGCGTGGGCAGGGTGTCATGCTTGGGCCCTCCCACACATTCTATATGTATCTTTCTTTCTAGTTAAAATATTAGCCTTTTTGGGCTTTCTAAAAAAAAAAAAGAGTTAAGACTTGGTGTAGATTACACCTAGCTTCTTCTAGATTGGGCCACGTAATACTAGGCATCAATGCTTATCAAAATATACTAACTAGGTGAAATAATATCAAAATGAAACCTAAAATAGGCTTAATACCTTAGGCAGCTAGCTCTGAGTGAGAACAAACAAAAAAGAAGAGGATTCGTAAAGAAGACTTCAGACACATGCGATAGAGTTGACGTGATTTGTTAAATACACTTACAATTTATATATCCCTTATATTAAAAAAATAGACATCCGCGAAGACATTGGACACATAAATTGCATCCTCCTTGCTTGCAGTTTTGCACTTGGCCGAGCTCACACTAGCTTTCTCGTGCATAGTGCTAAACACGGGAGATGTGCTCTCTAAACTACTCTCTCTGTTTCATTCAAATATCTGTAGGGTTGTACAAAATTCCAGCCTTCCGCATATAACACACGAATTACGCACAAATGACATTATTCGTTTCATGCCATTTGTGGTTATTGATTTCCTACAGATAGTGGTATGAAATCGTCTAGCATACCAAAGATTTCACCTTTCCTGGTAGCTTGCTTCAAGCAGGAGGGCTGGAACAGAAGCGGTGAAGGTGGGGGGTTGGAGCAGCAGCGATAGCAAAGGTGGAGGGCAGGTAGCGGCGGCAAAGGTGAAAGCTGGAACGGTAGCGGCAGCAAACGTGAAGGCTGGAACAGTGGGAAAACTGCAGGAAACAGCTGGAACAGAGGGAAACCTGCAGGAAGCAAGCTACCGGCGGCTGTTCTAGGCGGCTACAGCAAGAATGTGCTATGGGGAGTGAAGTGGGAAAGATGGGGAAGGGTAGAGGGAAGGATAATCACGATATTAAGAGCAAAATATAGCTGAAACACTTCATACCAATAGATAAAGCCCAAGACAGGAAATTAAGACACCAGCAGCTATCACGAACAGCACCTGACCAAAAACTAAACCGAGAAAAACAAAATCACAACTATATAACTCAAGGATAACTAGGAGTGGGCTCCCACTAACAAGGAGGCGGTAATCCCACGCAAATGAGGGTTGGTTGGTCGGCCCTCGGGCTACGGTTCTAAACTGGTCCCAGCCAACCTTAATGCCTCCCTTCTGGTCTAGAAGCAGGAGATGCTTGCGGCCTGTCCAGCAGCAACAGACGCCCACATCAGTCTCCCGTGGTTGGTGGTGCTTCGACCTCATCCGTCGAAGATTTCTCTTATATTATGAAATCAGATCAAACATGTTGAAAGCAGCAAAAATGTTGTAATCTCGCGATAAGTCAATGATGTAAGCATTGTCATTCTAAAGCACATCATGATAGAATAAGCATTCAATCTCTTTTAGCACAACTTAAGCTAGAGCTGCATATAACCATAGATTCTCACAAAGTAACTCTCAAGTCATTAAGTAACTTGATTTTTTCACTCCTCTTACTTGATTGGGCGCACCTGATAAACAAAATTATATGGAAGAACTAACACGAGAATGAAATCTTTGGTATGCTAGACGATTCTCAATAGCAACCACTAAGAAGGGACTACTTATTTGAAAGGATCTGGATCCCATTTTAAGATGTTTCCCACAAAACTCCAAAAGCAATTTCCAATACTGTGATTCATCCCCCATGTCCGTTCATCTGTCAGGGGATATACTAATTTCTTCTTTTATAAAAAAAAATATTGGGTGTATTTTTAGATGCTTTATAGATATATTCAAATGAATTATTTTGGATTACTTCCACCACATTTACCAGATTGATTTTATTGGACATACGTAAATTGCGATAATGTGTTATCTTGAGTAAATTTAGATAATTAAGACTCAGTTTGGAGCAGCTGCAGCTTTTTAGCTTCCAGCTACAGCTACGCTGCCCCAGGAAGTTGCTGTGGGGAAGCTGACTGCATGTTTGGGGCATCTATGTTAAAAAAAACTGTGAGACAATTGTTTCTGTAAAAATGATCATTCTGGCCTTGTTTTGTAATATTGTGCGTAACAGAATAGTGATAGACACAAATTTAATACTTTTAAGGCAAAAATTCACTTAAAAACAATACAGAACTACAAATACACACTTCTCTTCATAGTGAGCATCAAGAGTGCAAAAAAAAGTCTAAAATTATTGTGTTAATGCTCGAGCTTACCTACCAGTGGATGTGGAAAGTTGATACTGGCATTCCGTGTTATAAACCTAAAAACTCGACTGTCAGGTGCTCTCCCATCCTAACCGACCATTATAAAAGTGAAACACATGTTAAAGTTGCAAACGACCATGACATTTTGGGTCAGGCTACCGCAACAACCAATGAATGCAATTTTATCATTATTCGACATTCGTGCGTCAATATGTGTTCCATCAATTGCGTTGATGCAATCTTGTGTAAGCGAAAGTTATGTTCAACAAAACATTGCATTGTAAAAAAAAAAACAACTCAACTGCTTTCGAGACATTGCCTTGAAGAAGAGCATATATCACACATCGTGTGATATCTCTGCGGGTGTCCGCTCGAACTTAGGATCTGATGGTTTGATGGCATGTGAGTGAAGACTAACAAGTGCGCTCAATCCAATTGAGAAGTACCTGCTAATTGTCTCGGATGAGTGTTGAAAACGCTCTATTGCCCCTCGCATAGATTCATTCTGAGATAGTATGTACAATGTTATTGCAAACATCTCACGTGAAGTGGTCCTGGATGAACCATGAAGTCCGTGAGCTCCTACAAGTTCCTCAAGAATATCGATAAATACTTCTTGGCTCATTTGAAATACATTACTAAATCTTGTTGGGTGCCCCACTAGCAACTCCCCAACCCATTTATCAACGATATATGAAGATTCATACACAACGATGTACGAGTTGTAGTACTCGTAGATCAAGCATATGACAGTAATCAACATCCCTCTCCGCCTTCTTCTGTGTGCATCTATGTTGATCGACATCTGTCGTCTTCTACTTGCATCCATGAGGGTCGATATCTTTCGGTCTTAACCATATATAGTAATGAGTTACTAAAACGTAAAATTTTGAGTAATACCAAAAGGAAGACGGTTGCATATAATAACGTGAATATAAAAGAGTTCTGAAGTACAACAAAAAATTAAAAGAAAATGCACAATAAATGTTCTTGTTGCATTGAATATCTCAAATATTTGAGCGATCGTGAAAACGTTGGAGATAAGACATTCTGCGCCCTGCTGACATCTTCATAAAGATATCTCTACGGACCGGGTCCTCAATCAATTCTGTTGCAAACAGATACAATGCTTCGTCCTCATAAATTTCGAGTGAATCACTCAGAATTTGTAGCGCCTCCTCTTAGTGGTTGAATAAGAAGCCTGACATTCTGATTTGTAAGAAGATACCAGTTGTGAGAGTTCGTTTCCAAGGAAACCAACACCAATTTTTTTTCTATTGTCATCCCTTGGCCGCTTGGAAGAGAAAGTTGTCTCATATTCATTCTGCTCCGGACTGGGGACATCAGTGGAATCACCTAAAGCTCAAGGGGTTCCAAGATTCATGGTATTGCCAACAAACTCTGCCTCGCTTGGGCAACATGCATAGTTTCTCGTTGTAACCACCCTGCCAAACATGCGGTCGAGCTTTTCCTCCAATTCTGCCTCAATTATGAAAATCTTAAATTACTTCGCTGCAGGAACCACCTACAAATAAATTAAGGAGAAACTAATTATTATACATTAGAGAGTGAAAAATTAACAAAAGATTAATAAAAATACTCACCGCAAGACTTTCAGTCCACCACTCCTCTGGTGCATCAATTATTTTGCTTCAACGAATCCCACCCCAATCCTGTTGAGCCGCATTTCAAGTCCTTCAAAATATTCCATTCTTTCTTAAGCTGATCCCATTTATTCTTTAATTGCATTCTGTCGTACTCTCTGCCTATAATTTCCTTGAAATTTTTGGTAATATTTTGCCACCCTTCCTTGTTGAAGAAGGTAGTTGGCTTGTTTCCCATTTCGATCTCTTTGAGGCAAATAACACAAAATATTATTTTCGTTTCTTTTTCCCACAAGGCCGGTGTAGCAATCTCTTTGGTCTTATTAGTCATTTTTTTACTACAATGAAACATAAAAATACAGCAATAGTAAAAAAAACAATGCCATAATAATACTCCGCAAAAAAGAGCTTCCCAACAACACTCTTATAGAGTATCAAGTTGTGTCTCCCTTCCAAACTTTACTAAGCATAATATTCTCCGCTACTGTATTTTATGAGCATGCTCAAACAAAACCAGAATTGCATATATTTCATAGCATTGATAACCGCATTTGTTTCAATGAAGTTGTGTCTCCCTTTCATACAGAAATTTCTTACTAAATGCCCTAGAGGGCTATCAAGATATATGCATACAATGACATGAAACACAATTTCCTGATGCCCATTCATACAATGTTTTCTTACTATATGCCCCAGAGGGGTATCAAGATATATGCATAAAATATTATGAAACAAACTATTCAGAGGCAATCTATTTGCACGAGGATGCTCAAACAGAGAAGAACTGCAGATGTTTCATAGCAGTGAGATGAACAATCGTGGCAACCAAGTTCTGATGCCCTTTCATACATTATTTTCTTATTACATACCCACACATTATTCATAGGCATAACAATTTGCAAGTCGGTTTGAGTGAGCATGCTCAAAAAACACAGCAAATACAAATGTTTCATATGAGTGAGAGTAATAATGGAGGCACTAAAGATTTGTTGCCCTTTCATACACAATTTGTTTATTATATGCCCAAGAGGGGTAGCACTATTTAAGCATAAAATGACATCAAACAAATAATGTCGAGGCTATCTGTTTTACTGCCTCATAAATGGGTGCGTGTGTCAGTGAAAAACAAATAGAAGAAGTACTGATGGTTCACAATAGTTAGAATAGCATAATCTAGAGAAGAAGTACAGATGTTTCATGTGAGTAAGAATCACAATGGAGGCAATGAAGTTCTGTTGCCCTTTCAAGCACAATTTTTTAATTATATGCCCCAGAGGGGTAGCACTATCTTAGCATAGAATGGCATGAAACAAATTATTCAGAGGTTATCTGTATTTACTGCCTCACATATGGATGCGTGTGTGTGAATAAACTAGAGAAGAAGTACAAATGTGTCATGTGAGTAAGAATCACAATGGAGGCACTGAAGTTCTGTTGCCCTTTCATACACAATTTTTTTTATTATATGCCCCAGAGGGGCAGTACTATGTTAGCATAGAATGAAATGAAACAAATTATTCAGAGGCTATCTGTTTTTACTGCCTCACATATGGGTGCGTGTGTGTGACTAAACTAGAGAAGAAGCACAGATGTGTCATGTGAGTAAGAATCAATCACAATGGAGGCAATGAAGTTCTGTTGCCCATTCATACACAATTTTTTTATTATATGCCCGAGAGGGGTAGCACTATCTAAGCATAGAATGACATGAAACAAATTATTCAGAGGCTATCTGTTTTTACTGCCTCACATTTGGGTGCGTGTGTGTAAATAAACTAGAGAAGAAGTACAAATGTGTCATGTGAGTAAGAATCACAATGGAGGTAATGAAGTTCTGTTGCCCTTTCATTATACACGCCCCAGTGGAGTATGAGTATCTAAGCATACTTTGCCATGGAACAAATTATTCAGAATATATCTATTTTACTGCTACCATTGCTATTAGAATAACTTCTCAAAGCATAATATTCTGCAATTCGATTTGCATGAGCATGGCCAAACATGACATCAACTACTGATGTTTCATAGCAGCGAGAATAAGAATGGTGGCAACCAAGTTATGTTGCCCTATCATACACAATTTTGTTATTATATGTCCTAGAGGGGTATCAGTATATAAGCATAGCATGGCATGGAACAAATTATTCAAAGGCAATCTACTTGACTGCCTCATTTATGCGTGTGTGTGCAATTGAAAAGAGGAGATTCTGTAAGCATAACAAGAATAGCTGAAGTTTCATAGGAGTGTCAATAAGAATGATGGCAAAAAAGTTCTGTTGCCCTATCATAAACAATATTCTTACCGTATTTCCCAAAGGGCTATCATTATATAAGCATAAAATGGCATGGATCAAATTATGCGGAGGCTATCTACTTTAACTGCCTCATGATGGGTGTGTGTGCCATTGAAAAAAAAAAGAACTTCTCTAAGCATAACATTTTACAATTCAGTTTGCATGAGCATGCTCTAACTGACAAGAACTCTTTATTCTTGTCTGAAGTGAGAATCACAATGGTGGCAACCACGTTCTGTTGCCCTATCATACACAATTTTCTTGCTATATGCCTCATAGAGGTAACGGTATATAAGCGTAGAATGACTTGGAGCACATTATTCAGAGGCTATCTACTTGATTACCTCATTTATGGGTCCCTGTATGTTATTGAAGCATAGACTTCATCCGACTTTTTGAAAGAAAAGGTTGTTTGCATCAACATTTAAAAAAAAGCGATGAGCTAGAGATGTCTTATGGAACTGAGGGCTAAGCATATCATTTGTATTTTGCTTGCAAGAACTTTCTCAAACAGAGATAAAGGATAAGAAACAGAAAAACTTCACCATGCAAATCCAAAATAAACGAGAGATTTCTCAAAGAAAATATTGGTTGAGAATAGTTATACCGGAAGAAGATCTCTGGAACTACAGTTAGGGCAGCGAAAGGTCACACTCGGCGGGGCGCGAGGCAGTAAAGAGCGCGGGAGAACTAACAAAGGAAAAATTAGGGGTACAAAAGTAAAAAAGCGGAGCGGTAATGCGAGGTCTCACCCGCGGTCGGCATTTCGCCCGGATTCGCGGCAGCTGCGAGCGCAATGCCGAGCCAAACAGTGCCAAACAACGGCCTCCCGCAGCACCGCGCAGAGGAAACCGCGCCAAACAGAGCCTGAGTTTATCCCTCTCAATATTTTGGTGCTTAGAATACTAGAATGAATGTTTGAAGCATATTCAATCAATCCAATCACATCTCTCTATTATATCCCACATTGATTTGGGAAAGCGTCATCGTGGGGCATGATAGGGGTATTCCATTGCATGATAAAAGAGCGAGCATGTTATGAAAGAAAGCAATATTGAAAGAGCTTAGAGAAATGGGAGATAGAACAAGATTAAGAAAAATTAGCAATATTCTAATGGAACTTAAAAGAATGTGTATAAATAAGATGAGATAATCCCAAACCTTATGAAGCTTCAAAAAATTAACAAAAATTTATGAATCTATAAACAAGGACATTAACCTTGCAGATCTCCAAGTAAATTAAACCAAACAAAATATTCATAAGTCAAAAAGAATAAACAAGGAATTTCAAATTGAAAAAATAAATAGACTTACATGATCTTTAATTCCATTCCTCTGGCGACTATGTGGGGAAATCCCAGGAACTAAAATGCACATCTCCATGTATGATCTCAATCTAGTATTACAATAAAAAAACCAGAAGTTACACAACTTTATCTAGTAATACATCAATTTACAGATAATTTCAGGAATCTCAATATTCATCATTAAATGAGCAGTACAAAGCATTAGTTTCAGCAGTCATCATGTGACAATTGAAGACTTAAAGTAAGCTTGCTTGGTTGCTATTATGCCTAGAAGTTACTTGGTAGTAGTTCAACATGAGGCCAAACTGCTTCAAAATACGCTCTCATAAAAATTGAATGAGGACATGTCAAAACAATGCTGGAACATTTGATTAAATTAGCAACTGCAAAAAGAGAATTTATGTAAAGGCCAAGTGGACCTCACCTTTTTCTCACTTCCAAGAGCTCAACAGCAGCAAATATGACAAAAAAAGTATTAAGAAAATCCACGGTTTATCTAATATTTTAGGCGTAGAAAAGTTCAAATCCTCATTAGGAAGGAATTAATTTCCTTATATTTCCTATTTTTGTTCTTCCCTATTTAGAGGGATTCCTATTTATTTCTTTATGGTATTATATGTAGTGACAGAAATGTAGTAGTTCTAGTGACAAAAATATAACTATGGGTGATCAAATTATTAAAAGGTGTGAACACTTTAAATATCTCAGGTTTATTGGTCAAATTGATAGTGATATTGATGGGGATGCTATTAGTAGAATTCAAGTTGGTTGGTTGAAGTGGAGGAATGCTTCGGGCCTATTGTGTGGCAGAAAAGTACTGCTTAGACTTAAAAGAAAATTTTATAAGATGATGGTGATACCTGCAATGCTCTACGGCGTTGAATGTTGGCCTTTAAAAGAGAAACATAAAACTAAGTCAAGTGTTGCCGAGGTGGAATGATCAGGTGGATGAGTGACTTTACACTTAAAGACAAAATGTGAATGAATATATCCGTGATAGGGTTGGTGTAGCTCCAGTGACGGACAAAATTAGAGAGAGTAGTCTTACATGGTTTCATCACATTAAATGTTGACCATCTAATGATCCTATTAGAAGAGTAGATGCTTTAGATTCGACTTATGTTAAGAAAGGCAGAGGTAGACCTAGGAAGTCTTGAGCATATTGTATAAAAAAGTTCTTAATTTATTAGAATTAAATGAAAATATGATACTAAATAGGACACTATGAAGAAAAAAGATTCATGTGGTTGACCCCACTTAGTGAGATAAAGACTTGAGATAAAGGTTTTGTTGTTGTTGTTGTTGTTGTTGTTGTTGTTATATATAGTAAAGTGTAAAACATAAAGACAAGCAAGAAATAAAATTTTATTTAAATTTCTACATAGTATCAGAGCACTAAGATCCCCCTCTTCTGCTTGAACAGACTGTGATCCCTCCTCCATGGTACGTGGCTTTGATCAACTCTTCGATTGTCTCTTCTACTTTCACTACAGAAGAAGATTAAGTTAGCATCCAAAATCAAATATTAGTGACTAATTTTAGCAGTATAGCGGCGCAAAATAAATTTTGCTATTTGTGGCATCTTTTGAGTCCACTTTACATTCAATAATTCAACGTAAAAAGTACTTTGAAAACTGTGAAGCATAAAACAAAGTTGCGACGAAATTTGCATTGAATTAGCGTCGAATAAAGCGATGCAAAAACTTTATTTAAAAGGGTCGAATTATTCAGACGCCAATAAAAAGTAAAATTCAACACAAATAACATGGCTTCCGTATTTCTTAAGCGTGTCAAAATTTTCCGACGCAAAAGAGACGGAAATCCGATGCAAAATTCGTAAAATACTACTCCCGCCTGCCAATCCTCATTTTTCTTTTCCCCACCTCTCCTTTTTCCAAAGTGTTCGCGCCTCTCCTTCTTCTCGAAGCCCTCTCTCTCCTCCCTCCCCCACCCGGTTATACTCAAAACCATTGCCGTCTTCAACGAAGCATCGTGATACAGTCGTCATTAGAGCCAGTTGGGAAGGCAGCGATGATATGTGGCTTAAAGAGACCACCGAGACTCCCGTATTTCTCATCCTTTGGCTTCACTCAAATCAGAATACATTGAGGATGGTATGTATCCTACTTTAACTATGTATATACCAAATTAGGGGTAAGTAATTTAGAGATTGGCTTTAAATTTAAGTTCCTAATTTGTTGCTTCAGTTATGAATATTCTTATTGGGCATTTACAAGAGGATGTACCATAGTGTATGCTTTTTGCTGATGATATTGTTCTTGTGGATAACACTACAAAGAGTTTAGAAAAAACTTGAATTATAAAGATCCGCCATAGAGTTTAAATGCTTTCATTTGAGTAGATCTAAAACAAAATACATTAAATACAATTTTAGTAGTGGTGGATCTAGTGGCGCGGTTATAACAATCGCTGATCAAGTCATTAGAAAAAATGAACAATTTAGATATGTTGGGTCAACGGTTGAAAATGATGGTAATACAGATGGGGATGTTATTGGTAAAATTCAAATTGGATGGTTGAAGTGAAGGAATGCATAAGACCTACTATGTGATAGAAAAGTATCACTTAGGCCTAAACCTAAATTTTATAAGACAGCGGTGAGGCTTGCAATATTTTATGGTGTAGAATGTTAGCCTACAAAAAAGACAAAAAAGTAAGTTTAGACTTGTGTTAAGGTGGGTGAGTGGCTTTATACTTAGAGACAAAACTCGAAAAGAATATATCCATGAAACGGTTGGAATAGCTCCAATATATAGTAGAATAATGAAAGTATGACACTCAATAGGACACAATGGAGAAAAATGATTCATTTAGCCAACCCCACTGAGATTGGGATAAAGGTTTGTTGTTGTTGTATGTAAGAAATTTATGGAAGGAAGAAAACTCAATAAAGGTTTTATGAATTTGCACCTTGAGTTGTTAGAATTGTAGCATATTTAGTTAGGAAGATAGTCAACCTAGCCTAACATAAAGTGTTTTTGCAGTAAGCATGAGCTAAAAAAAATAATCCCCATACTCTTATGTGATAAGAGGAAAGGATTATAGGACTTTTTTAACATGGAAGAAGATGGCTATAGAAGATAGGGACATTGACATACATATTTGAACTTAAATGTGCATACACGAAAACTTAAATTTTCATATTTATATCGCCCAAGTTTTTTATTTTTATTTTGCGTAATAGTTTCACTGACCTGTAAAATTACATATATGTTGCAGATGGATATTCAAAATTTGAGAGCTTGGATATATAATATATTATATCCAGAAAGAAAATGACTCACAAATGAGTTCTTGAATAGTGTTAAAAAATTCGTGCATATTGCATCACAGGAGTCCATTTATCGTTTTGAAGATAAGTTTCGCGTCCCTACGCGAAACACAAAAATCAAGCATATCTGCGACCCGAAGAAGTTAAATTGGATCTTTACCGCAAGAAAACCAAATTATTGGTACTGGATTGCACATGATGAGCAAGAAGCAGAAATTCAGGTGCCTTAACGAGCTATGTCCCTCTAGCAGAGGAGTATGATCCCAACACATACGATGAAATGGTTCATGATGCTCAAAGAGCTTATTTGGTTGAGAGTTCCACAAGAAAGTAAAACACCAAACAATGAATCACAACAACTTTATGGCTTGCTGAACATTTCACAACAATATTTATGGATAGTTGCACAACACACACAGAGTTAACAGTAGCGATGCAAACGTTGGACATCAAATCTGATTTTAACATGCCCAGAGAAACATTTAATCAAGTGACAACATTATTAAAAGAGACGAATCCTGCAGAGAATTTAGTGTCAGATGACTTGTACAAAACTAAAAAGTTAGTTTCAAAATTAGAGATATAATATGAGAAGATTGATTGCTATGTTAATGTCCACATGATATATTACAAGGTCGATGCAATCAGGACGATTTGCCGATTTTGTGGTGCAGATAGATTCAAACAAAGAGGGGAGAAATAGTAAAAATTACAAAAAATATTCAGTATAAGCATCTCTTTTATTTTCCACTGATACCCCGGCTACAGATATTGTTCGTATTCATGCATACAACTCCTTACATGACTTGGCACAGTACTGGATCCGTTGATGCTTGGAGACATTATGATCGTATTTACTCTGACAATAAAGCTGAAGCACACAATGTTAGACTCGGGTTATGTTCAGATGTTTTCACCCCATACAATCACACCACAACCTCGTCTTCATGCTGACTAATGGTCATTACATCATACAATTTACCCCCTGATATGTGCATATGACTGTGTCATTCTTATTTCTGACGTTGATCATACCAGACCCACATAGCCCAAAGGGGAAATTGACATCTACTTGCAACCTTTGATTGAAAACCTTCAAATGTTATGGGAGACTGGTGTGCTTACATATGACATCGCTAAGAAAGAGAATTTCCAACTGAAAACAGCTCTTATGTGAACAACTAGTGATTTCCCAACCTATGGAATGCTAGTTGGTTGGAGCACAACCGAAGAAATTGGTTTGTCCTTACTGCATGGATATGTCGAAGATACTCTGAAACATAGTAGGAAAACAGCTGGTTCAATTGCCACCGAAGAGTTCGCACCGCAATTAGCCATTTCGAATGAACATGATGCATTCTTCAAAAGTAGGGTTGAGAGATAAAGTAAACTCAATGTAAACTACCTTCGTGATGCAGATTTTTAAATAAAATTTACAAAAAGGGTAAAAAATAAAGCATATCCAAAGGGATCGATCTGAGACGTATACTTGCTACAGAAGACAATTAGTTTGAGCTCCTACTATTTTGAGCAAGAACATCACATAGATCGTAATGTGGGTGACTTGCCTTCAAAGATAGAATTATCAATATTTCAAATATCAGGGAAGCAATCAAGGAGGCATGGTACACGATCTCTAAGTGATAAATAGATTTAGTCAGTTGCATTATATGTCCTAATGAATTGTGATGAAGTCCAGACATTTCTACAGTAAGAATCATGGTGCCCAAAGTCAATATTATTATTTACTATTGAGAATGTTTTATACATATTAATAACAATGATGTCAGAAAATTGTTTATCAACAGCTTAAACACAGAAGATGGGTCTCTGATAAGCAAAGTAGGTTGAATCAGAATTTCCGAGATGGTTTGAATTATACGTGCGTAGAAACAACTCTTATGATCACATGTATATAATATAACTATCATGTTCGAAATTAAACTAATAGTAACTCTGAAATTGCTACAAGTCTACAATACAAGCAATGAAATCACGAATAGGAGATTACTAAATCTCGCCCGGGGATCTAATCGCAGTGTTACTACATGGCATATCTTAGACGTTAATGGTTATAGATTCCGTATAAGTTCCTAGTGAGAAAAAAAGAAGACATATAACTGCGGTGTTGGTGTTAATAGAAGCACACAGATAACGTTATTAGCTATTAAGGCGTGCTTGACGAAGACATTCAATTGCAATATCTAGATAATGCCAATTACAGTGTACTTATTTAACTGTCAGTGGTTAAATCCTGTTCTGAATCGAGGAACCCAAACACTTATACCTTATGATATCATCGAAGTCAAAATGAGCAGACTATATGTGAAAATTGAGTCATTTGTTCTCGCACGCCAAACTACCTAGATTTATAAACTTCGATACCTTGATAGAGCAAAGGATAAAGTTGATTGAGTTGTGGTTATGAAGAATAAATCAAGAAAAACTATTGAGTTGGCTAATATTAAAGAGCCAATTTCCAAGAGAAATGTATGTCAAACTTTCGCATTCAGAGTGGCAAAAACGATTAAGTATTGCACTAGAGGATACCGCAGGGATTTTTGAAGAGGTTCCTACTGTTGAGGATGATAAGGAGACTGAAGAAAAAAATTTAGGTCCATCTTCGATGACGAGTTGCTCTAATGAAACTGAATAACAATAGGATGTAATTTTGGATTATATGTTACTGCAACCTTTATTATTTTAGTTTTGTTGGTTTAATTTTAGACATAGTTGCTACTTATGTCTTTCTTTTCCTTTTTTATGGCACATTCATTTGTTTAGTTTTATTTTTGTTCATTATTATTTTTGCTTTCAGTACTAATCTCCTTCTCTTGTTTATAGATGGCCACATGTGGTGTTGGTAGTCAGCCACCTGATAGACCCCGTGTTAGGGGAACATTAGAGACCACCTACAAGAGCAGGAAGAGGGGGGCATTTTCTGCTAATGCCGCTTCAGCCACTGCTTCCGCACCCGTTCCCTCGCCTGCTGCAGCCACACTTGCTCCCTCGCCAATTCCAACCTGTTGGCTACACCCCCCCCCCCACCTCTTGCGGTTGGCCCCTCCACTCCTGCCCACCCCCACCCCACCTTTTGACAAAGACATTTAATTGCAATATCTAGGTAATGCCAACCACAATGTACTTGTTTATGTGTCACTAGTCTAATCCTGTTCCAAATCCAGGAACACGAAGATTTACACCTTATTATCGAAGTCAAAATGAGCTACGATATGTGAAATTTGAGTCATTTGTGCCGGCACGCCAATCTACCCAGATTTATCCCTTCGATACCCAGATAGAATAAGTGATAAAGTTGATTGGGTTGTGGTTATGAAGAATAAACCAATGAAAACTATTAAGTTGATTAATATTGTAAAACCAATTCCCCAAGAGAAAGCTATGTCAGAATTTTGCATTCAAGGCGGCACAAACGAAGAAGTGTTTAATTGCAATATCAAGATAATGCCAGCTACAATGTACTTGTTTAACTGTCACTAGTCTAATCCTGTTCCAAATCGAGGAAAACGAACATTTACACCTTATTATCAAAGTCAAAATGAGCAGACAATAAGTGAAACTTGAGTCATTTGTGCCAGCATGCCAATCTACCCAGATTTATTACCTTCGATACCCTGATAGAATAAGAGATAAAATTGATTGGGTTGTGGTTATGAAGAATAAACCAAGGAAAACTATTGAGTTGATTAATTTTATAAAACCAATTCCCCAAGAGAAAGGAATGTTAGACTTTCGCATTCAAGGCAGCACAAAAGAAGAAGTGTTCGCACTGGAGGATACCACAGGAATATTTGAAGAGGTTGCTATGGTTGAGGATGATGAGGAGACTGAAGAAGAAATTTTAGGTTCATCTTCAACGTCGAGTTCAATTGAATAACAATAGTATGTAATTTTGGATTATTAGTTACTGCTACCTTTCTTCTTTTAGCTTGGTTTAATTTTAGACATAGTTGCTGCTTATGTCTTTCTTTTCTTTTTTTTCTCTTTTGTTTTTTTTTTGCACATTCCTTTGTTTAGTTTTATTTTTACTCATTATTATTTTTGTTTTCAGTACTAATGTTTTTATTTTGTTTACAGATGGCCACAGGTGGTGATAGTGGTCAGCCACATCTGAGACCCCGTGTTAGGGGAGCATTATAAACCACCTACAGGAGCAGGAAGAGGACATTTTTAGCTACTGCCGCTTCCGCCACTGCTTCCGCACTTGCTCCCCCACCTGCTGCTGCCACACTTGCTACCCCGTCTACTGCTTCCCCATGCACTCCACTACTTGCTTCTACTACTGGCATACCCGCTCCAACACCCCCACCCCCACTTCTTGAGGCTGGCCCCTCTACTCTTTGTTCTTCATTTTACATGTATTTTGTAACTATTTTTCTTTTGTCACATGCATTATAAAGATTATCAGGAGCAGATCCCAGCAACCACTCGGAACTTGTAGTTTAGATAGTTTCATGTATGATCATGTAATTTAAATCAGAATACAAATTTAATTTACTTTGTTAGAATAACACATGAATTATTTTTTACGTTGCAGAGATTTTTCATCTGGCTCCCAGAGCACCACCATCAGATCTGTCAGATCTTCAAAATTCAAGGTAGCCATCGACTTGGTAAAAATTTCACCATAGCTTGTCGGAAGGGCGAGCAAACCCACCTGGATCAGGGAGGAGCTCTGGGGTCAGCAGATCGCAGCCTCCGCCTCTCCTGCTTAAGAGAGGAAGAGGGAGACAAACAGAGCAAACCGGGTGACGTAGGAGGACAGGGGAGCTGCGCACCATATTGGAGGATCAGTCCTCTATACGGAGCAATACAAGAGGCTGGTAAGCTTCTTTTAAATATTTAAAAACTCCATGTTTAATATAAATATGTGACGCTAATCAATCATATATGCTACATAGGAGAACGAGTTGAGCAGCGAGCTCTCCATTGCAGAGCAACATGCCCGACCTTATCGGAGCCTAGGGATGTAGCAATGGGTATCAGAGCATCCCAGCGGGTTGCTGTAAGTAAAAAAAAGAAATTTAAAACTTAATTTTAACTCTTACTATTCAAATTTCTAATTAAACATTGATTTTAATTTTGCAAGAGTTTGAGCAGCTCTGTGAGAGGCACCTGGCTACTCAGCCCAAAACTTTTGCTAGCAACAATTGCAGTCCTGCTACCACTGCGCAGTTCGAGTTTGAGATGTAGACTACGACAGGGAAGAAGAACAGGAGGATTTATGGCCTTGGTGCGAAAGGCATAGCCTTCGAGACCAAGATCTCTCGTGGTCCAGTTCATAGTTCCCCTAGCTCTTCACAGCAAGACCAGGATGCTATAGTCAGGCAGGTCGCTGCAATGAATGAAGCTATCCCTCAGTTGCGCGCACAAATGTTAGAAGGACAACAAAGGGTCAAGGACTCTATAACGCATATGACGGAGACTTTAGCAGGTCACCGGGGAAAGCGACCAATGATAAGCGTAAAGGAGGAGGAAGAGGAGGAAGAGTGAGATGATGATTAGACATTTCTTTTTGTATTTCTTTTTATTTATTTTTAGCATTACTTCGAACATTAACTCTGAATTTTTTTGTTTATTTTGTTGTTGTTTATTGGAACACTTTGATTCTATGAATCCGCGCTATTGATATTTACTTGAGTTGTAATTTGTGTTAATGCTGATTATCTGTGGCCGTATAAACTATTGCTGCTTTGTGGATTCATTATACTGTGCAGGTTGTGAAAATGTAACTATTTTATATATTTTTCTATTGTTCCTGATTTGCGACAGATTTGTGTCCAATAAGCCAACCGTAAAACGATAATTTTTATCCAACGTTCTTCGATATTATTTGACGCTCATTTGAGGTTAATTCGACATTAATTTTAATATCAAATTTTTTCGATGCAAATTTAGACGCACTCAATAGTCTCAACGAAAATTGACACAAATAAGAAGCAAAAAAATTGCGGCTGGTTATTTCGATGCTACATAAGCAAAAAATATATTACCGACACCCCATTTTTCAGGCAAAAAAAAAGATGCAAATCCGACGATAACCCATAAATACCGCCGGATTTTCTTACGATTTTCTTCTTATATGTTCGACGAAAATATCAAAAATTTATGTAGTGTTTGGTCATCCCCTTTTGTTCGAACAAAATCACAAAACTTCCCTTCTGTTTAAAATGAAACACATAATTTTGTACGCTCAAGTTGCAGCTGATGCGCACTTTCTGAGGTCCAATTCGCTCCTAAGACAAAATTTTGCCGATCGTTCAAACTTTCTGTTAAATTTCCACAATTTGTTTCTACCTCAGATTGTTCGAACACTTCGTTTGATCATAGCGGTCTGTTTAACAATACCAAAATTTGTCGCTTCCTCTTCGTTTGCAAAAACCGCAAATTCAATCCCTGTGATTAATTTGACTTGCCTTAGCTGCCATCTCACATGGGGCCGGTTTGCAAACAACTTGACCACCTCTCCCTGGGTGTCATACACCTAGAACTTGAGAGCTATGCTTGCCACTCTAGTTCATGTTCGCGCATCCAATAAACTAAGGGTCCTCTCACTTTCATTTAAGCAACAAGCCTTCTCGACTCAAGCTTCACAATCACAATATGGTCAACCACGGCATGGTTTCACAATTTTCTTCCTCGGAAGTCACATCCAGATCTAAGCTTGCACTTCAGCCCCAATCATACTTGATAACTCCTCTAATATAGTCATGAACCATAAATTGCATGACCATACTTTTCTTCAATTGTCACAGTCCATCCTAATGTACATTTATGACAGAGAAAAAGATGGACATCTCATAGATGAAATTTTGGCTCCATAAATGGCCTTCTAAATATCAAGTTTGGAAAACTGACGACCACAATAAATTTCGTGACCACTTGTAGCAACTCAGTGCGGTACATTTCATTTTCACAAATAAGATGTTCCTCCTTTCAAGGACTAAGAAGGTGTGAGTAGTGGGACTACTTTTAGGGATACCAGACCCCATAATAGGACAACCAAGGGATATGGTAGGCTGCATGTGAACTACTTTAGCACTAAAAAACTCCTCAAAGTTATTTGAGATTAAGACCAGACAATATGATCTATGATAACGAGAATTGAATTTTACTCAATATTTCAATATCCTCACACTTGTTGGTTGCAAATGAATATGTATGAGGCTTATTCTTAGAAATATCATGATGAACCTGCCTTGTACAGAAGAATTACTAAACAAAAAAGAACAATTAAATTCCTCCTTGGCCTCAATAAAGACTTTGATAAAGTTAGAGGGACAATATTGGAAGTAAACCAATCCCCTACCCTTCGGGAGACCTTACAAAAGTTTAAAGGGAAGAGAGTAGAAAAAATTTTGAAGGGAAGAGAGTAGGTTCCCAAGTATCCAAGAAGCCCTAAAGGTTCCTGCATGGAAACCAACAGTTGAGAAAAAAATTCAATATCTAGAAAAGAATAACACATGGACACTTATAGAGTTACCATATAAGAAAAGTCTTGTAGGCTGCAAATGAATATTCACAGCCAAATACAAAGAAATAAAAGTGGAGAGATCCAAAGTCAAACTAGTAGCCAAAGGCTTCATACAGTCATATGGGATTAAATATCAAAATACATTTGCACTTGTTGCCAAATTTAACACTGTTCGGGTATTGCTCTCTCTTGCACCAAATCAGGATTGAGCTTTATACTAACTTGAAGCTAAAAATGTTTTCTTAAATGAGGATCCTAATGAAGAAGTATACATAACTATACCTCCAGGCTTGAAAAATAAGTCGAACAACAATTGGTTTGTAAGTTTTCTTATAATGTTTTCTTATAAGATAGCTAAAAATGTTTTCTTATAAGGCCTTATATGGCTTGAAACTGTAGTACTTGGTTTGACAGATTTGCTAGAACAGTATTTACAAATGGATATCATTAATGTCAAATTAATCATACACTATATGTTAAATCCAATCCTAGAGGCAAAATTTTTATTCTCATGGTATATGTTGGTGATATTATTTTGACATGTGATAATTCAAAAAAAAAAAATTATTACACTAAAAAGATGCTTACAATTGAATTTGAGATCAAGAATCTTGAAACTCTGATATATTTGGGGAATGAAGGCTCGGTCTAAAGAAATAATTTTCATATCCCAAAGGAAGTACATGTTGAACTTGTTAAGAGAAACTGTCATGTTTGGGTATAAACCTGTTGACACACCCATGAATTTCAACAAAATGTTGCACAAAAGTGAAGAAACCAATTCAGTTGACAAAGGAAGATATTAAAGACCTGTGGGCAAACTACTTTACCTATCACACACAAAACCTAATATTGCATACTCAGTCAGTGTGGTAAGCTAGCACATGAATAATCCAAATGAGGATCATCTGGAAGGAGTAAATAGAATCCTGAGATATTTGAAGATGTCCATAAAATATGATTTGCTCCTCAAAAGAATACAAAATTTTGATATTGAGATTTACACAAATACAAGTTGGGCAAGAGAGGCAACTAATAGAAAATTAACCACTAGATACAGTTCATACGTCTAGGGCAATCTCGTCATGTGAAGAAATAAAAAGTAAACAATTACCCTCGGAGTAGTGTAGAATCTAAATACCATGCTCTAGCTATGGGAATATGTGGGGGAATGTGCATTCAAACGTTATGAAAGAAATCTAATGTTGGGACAAAAGACATAATTAAGATGTTTAGTGATAGGCAAGCGACTAATAGTATAGCCAAAAAACTTTGTGCGTCATGGCAGAATAAAACACATCGAGATTAACCGACACTTCATCTTAGAAAATGTTAAAAATGATTTTTATTCAACTCAGCTATGTTCTCACAAGACTTCATATTATTGATATTCTCATCAAAGCACTACTAAGAGCAGTCATGATGAATTGAAGTCCAAGCTTGATTTGTACAATATATATATATATATATATATATAACCTAGTTTGAGGGGGAGAGTAGGAAAGTGCAAATCCTCATTAGGAAGGAGTTTATTTCCTTCGCTCAGATGTATTTCACTAATGGTGTTTCCTTTTATTTATATTTCTTATTTTTTATTCTTCCATATTTAGTGGGATTCTTGTTGAGAAAATCTATGGATTTATCTAATATATTAGGTCATTCATCTATCTCTTCTAACATAAATTGGCATGGTTGAAAAGGAAGACCTAGGATAGAAAGCAAGAAAGAAGACGATCAATCACATATATTTTGATTAAAAAGATGCAGAAAATACAACTTCTATGAGGATTTCGGAAAAAATTTCCATATTTCCAAGATGTAAGAAGACCTGAAGAACAATAAAGATTCATAAATAATAAGCATTACTGTGCGGGCATTAATATTTCTCAGTTTCATGAATATGAGGATATAATTATGTGTACTTGCATATGAATAAATACTTAGGATTTTACTTGTAAGCTAGTTCCTTTGTTGGTTCACTCCAGCCTTCAAGATGTCGATCAATTAAAGCACGAGTCCTATGAGAGATCTGGAAAACATGAGGGGATCCAAGTATCAACTCCAACATAAAAACCCCTACACTCCACATATCATATCTGC
Organism: Phalaenopsis equestris; assembly: GCF_001263595.1. Taxonomy (NCBI): domain Eukaryota; kingdom Viridiplantae; phylum Streptophyta; class Magnoliopsida; order Asparagales; family Orchidaceae; genus Phalaenopsis; species Phalaenopsis equestris. The sequence goes on along the minus strand of NW_018164953.1, from coordinate 451,391 downwards.
CAAAGAAAGGACTTCATAATTACTCGCGTGAAGAAAGAAAAGTTGCTTAATTTCAAAGCAAAAACGAGAATCAGACATCCCATCAGTCGCATTTTATCATCAACTTCCAGGTTAAGCTCATATAACAGAATGCACTAATTTTGAAAGTCAACAATACTATCATTAAAAGAATGAAACATTAGATGCAATAACACAGAGAAAAGATTAAGGCCAAACTTCAATCTAACACTGCTTGGCCCCTGAAACCAGCTAGCATTGAGAAGTGCTTCTGGAGGAGCATACTCAAACGTCTGTTCCGACCTGAAAGTCACAAACAAATATCAGAGAATACACATAAAGAGGATTACTCGAGTTCAATTTCAATTATAAAAATTTAAAATCTATCCTTCTCATCTCTCATAATTTCTCATTCTCTCCGGTAAACTTTTTTTCACATGGTTCCATCACTAAAACTCCTTGGGGTGCATTCATCTTTATTTCTTTCAAAAAGCTCAAACTCATTAAATTGAGTTCAAGTTAGATTAATTAGTTAAGCTCAAGCCAACGATTACTTGAGCTGAATTGGACTGATTTACACCCTCAACTGCAATAACTCGTGCATAAATGGTACAAGAGCAAAGAATAAGAAATGTTGCTCCAAAGCCTTGAGTTAGATGTACATAAAAGGTAGATGAGCAAAAACAAGTAAAAAAAAACTCACTAAAACAATAAAAAAGATTCCAACTACACCACTTTTCAGTAATTAAAAGCACCTTGTGGGTCCAGATCCATAAAGATGCTTTAAAGTAAAGTCATCCATTGCACTCCCAAAGTCAATTATGCGCCTAGATCAACAACAATCAGCAATTGACTATCAATCTGAAAAACATTAAATTAAAAAAAAACGATATCGCATATTAAAATAGTTGTGATGGAAATGACATATAAACAGCAAAAAGAAACTATTTAATTGATCGAAAAGGCACATGATCAAAATGGTTCTCTGGAACTGGCAATTGATATCTACTCGCCATAGAAGCTTGATCTATTCCTTGGTATTTGACTTACAAATAACGTTAAACTCTAAGCTCAAGAAGTTCTGATTTTATTATTAAAATCACAATAACTTGCAAAAATTCAAAATTTCCAGAGACATTCTTATTACTAAAACTGCTTATACAGCAAAACCATCCCTTCTACAAAAGATTAAATGCCTGTCACCAAAAATATAAAATAACGTAAACCGAATTTATATATTTTAATCAAAAAAGGATTCCAAAAATCTTTTTTGAAATCGCCAATTGAATATATAGTCGCTTTGGGATGAATAAAGAATGAGATTTATAAAGCCGCCAAATCGGGATACACTACAGATGAAGCTGTCCAAATCGGCGGAAACACCGCCTTAAATTTTCAGCCGGTTATTTACCAGCTGAATATGCGGTTGAATAGCCTGCTATAGCTTAGCGACAGAACAACTGGCTAAAAATTTAACCAATTGAATGTAACAGCTGAAAAAGTGATTGCAATTTCCAGCCAATTCCTATATCACTTGAAATCTGCTTATTAACGGCTGAAATTTTAGCCAGTAAATTTAATGGCTGAAATTTCAGATGGCAATCAACCAAAAAGCTATATTAAATAGAACTTGAGCGCCAAACACCTCATTTTTTCCCTCTCCTTCGGTTTTCTCTCTTGGCAACACAGTTGGCGATAACCTGTGCTAGGTATCAGCAAAGAATCCAAACCTTAAGGAAAGTAACATTTTATTTCTCCCCATCCTTTCTCGCTTGGTTCTGTGTCTCGACTATGTGGTTTTCTTCCTCGATATGGATTCCTTGCTCATGATCTCAGCAAGGAATCCAAACATACCACTCAATTTCTATGTATTTACATATATAACACTTAAACTTCAATTTTTAGGGTTTAGCTTTTTTGCTTATACTTAGGGTTTAGGTTTGGATACATAAAACTCAATTCATATGTATTGATAATCTCACACCTAAACTTCAATTTTTTCCCTCAATTCTTATGTATATGCATACCTAAAACACAATTCCGTTGTATTTACATATCTCATACCTAAACTTTCATACTAACATACATATGTAAGTTGGTGCTTTAAGACTATGCATAAAAATGTGTATTTTACTAATTTTAAAAAGGGTTTAAGTTTGCTATATTTGGAGTGATATTAAGGATTTGAGTGCCATGTGTATAAATATAAAAAAATTATGTATGGGATATATAAAAATATAAGAATTTTGCGTTATGTATATAAATGCCCCTTTCTTATTTAGAATTAAGTGATTTGCATACATACCACTCAATTTCTATGTATATATCGGCCGTTATTTTTTTGAAAATATGAAAAGATAATGATTTTTGTAAATATGAAAATAATTTTAATATAAATATGATTTTTAAAAGTAACATTTTAATTAAAAATAGATGAGACCAAACGAGTCTCACATATTAAATAGTTTAGACGGTTGAATGCGATACTACAAGTAATACACTATCCCGAAAGATAATTATACCACTTATCAGTAGGTTTAACCACATAAACTAAGAAGTTTGTGACATCCGTTTGGTCTACAAAACCTTTTATGTATGACCGGCAAGTTTCCCTACCTAATATAAAGATTAGACAAGGTTTATGTTACCTGGGTTCCAAGTTCCCTATAGAGGCAAACCCCTATCGTTAATTATATCTTAAATGACCGGGGTCACTTAAGAAGATTCTCGATTAAGATCAGTAATTTTACCTTCCAGATTTCAAAGTTTAGGCTTTCAAGATTGGACATGGAAAAATCAAATGGGAATGACTCAAATAGAAACAATTATTTTAAGAAATCCAAAGGAGCGAAGAGTAGAGGATATCACAGATCCAGGGAGAACCACAGTGTCCTCCCAACTATCCTATTGTTTGGATTTATGTCTTTGAAATAATGTTATTCAATGTTTAATCCTCCAATTTCTTTCAGAATTTAAGACTTACATTCGCACGATATCTGATCGTGCAAATAGCTTAAAAAGATATGAGAATTTACACCGTACCGTACGGTAACCTCAAAATCTTAAAAGTGTTAGGACTTATAATTGTACAACAGGGTTGTGCAAAAGCCTAAAGATAATATGTGAGGATTCACGTTGCGCTAAGCAAACTATCTCGAAGTCCTATGGGTTGTTATTTAAACTAAGAAAAATGTTTAGTTGTCGTAGACTTATTGTACTGTTGTAGATCGTTATCCTCCGTCCGCTACATCCTGGTCGTGCTGACTCCGGTGTTTGCTCCGAACTCCCTGTCGTAGCGCATTCGGATTCGATGCTAATTTTAAAGGTACATGTAATTGTTTAGTTAACGTTCTGCTGTCGGGTACCTCCTATGAAACCAACTGCTGACCTCCTATTCTAAGGTATAGTGCGTAAAAATAAACAGTAGCAGGTAATGACAGAATTTAAAAAATGAGCTAACATGCATTATATTAACAAAAGAAACAACACTTGGAAAACTCAAGAAAGAGCAGCAATTGATCCTTGACAAAAGAAAATTTGAGAAAATCGACAGTTAACTCACGATGGAAATCTCGAAGTAAAAACGACAAATAGTAACTCAAAGAAAGCCACAAAAAACACGAGAAGATCCCATATTAAAGACCACAAGTGCTTTACCAATAAAATCCCACGAAAAATCCAAAAACGAAAACCACAAGCACTCGGGTCGGGGCTATGCTCAAATATTATATATTTGTACTCGAGGGACGTCGAAGGCTACTATCGGTCACCCGGATGTATAGAGTCTGTCACTCAACTAGAAGGGTGTCCTACTAAACCTAACTTAAGAGGGTACTCCTCAGCCCGGTACTGGTAATTGATAAGTGGACAACCTAGTTATGATATATTTAAAATTTATATTTTAGCATGCATACGGATTTCAGGCATACAAAATGAAGTTATATCAATTTTGTATTAAAATATTATTTATAAATATTGTATCTTCTCTTATCATGTTCTGTTCTTATCAATTTTGAAAAATTATGATTGTCCACGAGTCTATTACGCCGTCGGGCGTATGACCGCGAACAACCTAAGAAGGTACGGGTCTCCCGCTAGTCTTGTGTCAGTGAATGATACTGTCATCCTACAGTTTATCAGGTCCAAGGATTGGATCCTGATATCTTAGGATGGAATATCATTCTGTTCTATCACCGACGTGCTTTTGCCATCATCGCCCTAAGCCCTAAAAGCAAAACCAACCCACTTGCTACCTTGCTTGATGGTTTCATATATAGCAAAAGACTATATATGGGCACTTATGTGTCAGACATAAGCACCGAAAACCGAGCCAAACAAGGAAAAAAAGAATAAAAATGAGGATGAGAGAGGAGGAATCGATACACCCAGAAGATCGAAAAGGCGAAGGGTGAATCGACCCTCAAAACTTATGACGAAAAGACCTGAAAATGAGGGCCCAAAATCCTTAAATCAATCCAAGAAGGATATCATTTTCTCAAATTTCATAAATGGATCAAAACAAGAAGGGTATCCCTTTCAATTATTGTTTCGAACAGGTCGAAACGGGCCCAAATTAATGTGACAATTGTATACACGGCTCCACCATAACTTACATAATCACACACCCAAGCCTCCAAACTCTTTCCGAATTACAATTTCACAAGTTTTCAAATTCTTTCGTGGATCTGGTTCATACCAATTTCATACTTTCCCGAAATGAAGTTTTAAGAACCTTTCCAATTTTTCCAACTAAATCAAAGGAATATAATCCACAAATGACATCCTCAGAATCCTAAAATCTTGTAAACAATAAAACCATTTAGTTCCAATTTCAACCACAAGCCTTCCGCACTGTACAAGTGCAATATTGTCCAAAATAACATATAAGTGCTCACGACTAGGGCAGGGCAATCAAGAGGGCAAAACAAACTCGAATAAACCTCTAACAAGCTCACGGGTGGGGTCAAGAAAGAACACAACCAAGCCCTAACATAAGCTCACGGTTAGGGGCATCAAAAGGACAACCAACACCCCAAGCCTACAGGTCAGGGCAGCAAACCAAAATAGCTTCACAGTAAGGGGGAAACAGGGAACAACTAAACAAAATAAAAGAGAACCACGTGGATGCACTCAGGTAAGGGCAGCAGCCCACACAACCAACCAACAGGTGTTCTCGGGTAAGAGTAGCAAAGGAGAAACCACCGGTCCCAACACAAAGAGACAAGCAACATAAACAAGTGTTCTCGGGTAGGAGCAAGCAACAGAGAATCAAAGAACCAAGGCATATGAGCTCACGTCCAGGGACAACTAAGGGGAATCACCGTACCATATTTAACAAAAAAGAGCCATGGGAGAGGGCTCACGGCCAGGAACAGCAAAGGGAAGCCACCAACCCACATGAAAGCTCACAACCGAAAGGCTCAATATGGCCCAGAAAAGCAACATAGGGCCACAAAGCAAACCATATATTGTGATGGAAACAACACCTAACCAAGCCAAAACAAAACTAAGCCCGAAATATTTTTCAACATAGGGCCAACCCGAAAGTAAGGTCTAACCCAACAAGTGACCAAAACCCAGCCATCACAAGGCATAAATCGAGCCCAATGCAGGGGCAAAATTAAACCATTTCAAAGCAAAACAGAGTTCAGCACAGGGGCAAACAGAGCCTAGCAGGAAAACACAAACAAAAATAGAGTTCCAGCACAATTTCAGCTCAACTAAACCCAGCAAAAGGGGGCAAAAACAGAAAAACCTCCAAGCCAAACTGAGCCCAGATCTTAGACAAAACCAAGCCCAATATAAGAGCTAAAGAAAAGAATACAATTTAAGCCAAATCGAGCCCAGCAAAGGGGCAGAAACAGTACAGAACTTTCAGCTAAAATCCAACCCAGAAGGAGCCACCCCAGCAAAGGGGCAGAAACAATATAGAACTTTCAGCTAAAATCCAACCCAGAAAGAGCAAAAAACAAGCCCACCAAATGGGGAAAATAGAGCCATCAAAGTCAAATCTCATAAAGCCTTATGTCTCAAAATATTACACCCAGCATATGTTTAAAATAATAACAGGTAACAAGAAACAAATAAGTACAAATGAATCCTTAAAGCCAACTTGTCTCAACATTGAAGTGAATTCCAACATTTACTTGAACAGGAATAATGATAATAAAGAGCATTAATATTTCATTTATAGCACATATTCCAAATAAGCAAATATCGTCACATGGCAACAACTGGAAATTTTCAAAATTTCCTTTATCATGCATTTCGAATTAGAAAGTAAGAGAAGGCAACCATATTACGCTTCATCTTATTGATTCAAGAAGCTTTCCATGATTAGATCTCAAAAACAGGCCTAAACTTTTACTTCCACAAGCTCTAAAAGAGAAAGGAAATATTTTCAAGTGCAAATCCAAGTGATGCAGATTAGAGGAAAGAAGAGAAATACCTTTTAAAAGTAAAACTGTAGAACAAATTTAAGAAAACACCTCCTACAAAAACTCTCCTCCCAAAAGCTTTGAGAAACAACAACCAATGAACACCTCAAACTCCTTTTCCTCTTAAAATTTTCAACAACCCAGAAAAGTACCCTAAAAAGCTACCCTAAGAAGCCCTTTTATAGGCAGAGATGAGAGGGAGACAACCACCTACCACAATTTCGTGGTTGAATCAAACAACGGGAAGGAATCGTCACCATAAAGGAGGAGAAAGTATAGCCTCGAGAAGGAGAAGGGTCGGCCAGCCGGGCTTCCACGATTTGAGAGCTAAGCGGTCGAGCAGCCACGCGAGGAAGGAAAAGAGTAGAGAGCGAGGGGGGAGGTTACCGTGTGGATGAGCCACGGGATCTAGGGCACGCACAGGGACGAGCCGAGCTGATGATCGAGCCGCGGGATGAGTCCAATGAAGAGTTAAATGTGCGGGTAAGGGGTAAATAGGGTTTAGAATTAAAATTAATATTATAAGTAATAATATAAGTATAAAAGTATTTAATATTTCAAAAACAAAAATTTGATTTGTACATTTTATTCATGCATCATAGCATAACAAAATGGATGTTCTTTTTAGGTAATTTTGACATTCCGAATGCGTTGGCGTGGTCTGTTTCGTCGTCGAAGATCGTTTTGGCGAATTCATTGATTTGCGTGTGATTTGATCGTGTACATAATTATGGCAATATGGGTGTCCTCCCTGGCTAAAAATGATGTCTCGGATGCATTGACGCAATCCATTTCATCATCGGAGGTCGTCCGGAGAAGTTCGTATTTTCACCCATTCTTTAAGCTCAATTTTAGTCTGATCTTGTGCAATTTAGTGAATTTTGTGTATTTTGTATTTCTGTGTGAATGATAAAGTCCTGAAGGAGTTTTTCTAGGGCTTGATCCTATTGAAAACTTCTCCTTGAGTCTCCACATGATAGTCCTTAACCACTCGACCATACGATGATGATTTTGAGATCATCAATGTAAGGCATCACAAGAGAAATAGGAAGTGGCTGAAATTTTTAAATGTATTGATTCCAATACTAGTTTTCTAAGATAGTCAATAGGAACCCCTAGAGCTAGATCCTAGGATCCCAAGGAAAAGAGTAATGACTATAAAATGAGGTCAACTATACATACATTATTGACTTTTACTGCTTTAGTGTTGGGAAGACGCAATTCCTTTGTATTTACATATCTCATCCCTAAACATTCATATTTACATACATATGTAATAACATACATATGTAAGTTGGTGCTTTAAGACTATGCATAAAAATGTGTATTTTACTAATTTTAAAAAGGGTTTAAGTTTGCTATATTTGGTTTGATATTAAGGATTTGAGTGCAATGTGTGTAAATATAAAAACTTATGTATGAAAGATGTAAATATATAAGAATTATGCGTTATGTATATAAATGCCCCTTTCTTATTTAAAATTAAGTGATTTGCATACATACCACTCAATTTCTATGTATATAAATACTTTTATGACTTTTATTGGTTTAGTGTTGGGAAATATGCATACCTGTTGACCTCATTTTTAGTGAGGTCTAGTCTTCCTCTTAGGGTTTAGGATCTAGCCTTAGGGACCTCCTTTCGACTATCTTAGAACCTTAGAAATGGGACCCGCCTTGTTCTAGAAATTCAACCTACTCCTGTCCCCTTCTGGAGTTTCGTGTGTATGGTATCGACTTCTAACACTTAGAAGAATGAAACCAACATGAGGAAAAACCCAAAAGGGATTCCTATAGAACCTTTTGAGCCTTAGGGTGACCTTTTGCACAATTCGCACTCCCGCGCACAAAACTTTGTAATTCAGAGAGTCGACACGTCCGATCGCCATGATTCGCTTCGTTTGCATTGTTACTTGTCGAATGCTCGAGTTAACCTTTTGAAGCGATCGCGGGTCAAATTTTTATAAAATTTGAATTTTGACGCATTTTTGACCCAATTGTCGACGACGCCGTCCGAGCGACCCCGGATGACAAAACGGACTGCGCCGGCTGCTTCGGGGGGGCCGTAACGTCGATTTGGCCCAGGGAGGACACCCATTTTGTTACGTCGCCGCGCACGAGTAAATCGTGACCCCATTTTCTCTTTAAGCCCTAAATCCCCTAACGCACGCACCCGAGCTTTGCCTCCTTTCCCTCTCCCGTTCGCGTGCCTGGCCCTTTCCCTTTCTCGTTCTCGAGCCGACCGAACTCTTCTTCCTCCGCGCGAGAGAAGGTTGACCTCGTTCATCTTTGGCTGGCATTCTGCTGCTCGCGGTCTTCCTTCCTGAAGCCGTGCAGTCTCTCTGAACTATGGTTTCCTTTTCTTGGTAGTTTGACTCTGGGAAGCTTGTTCCCTGGTACATTTGAACGGCAATATTTTCTCTTCTTCCCGATGCATCCCTCGCTTCTCGCCGCTCGGTCCGAGGGGCTTCGGTGGCTTCGCCTTCTGTGAGCAGGGAGCGCATCCTTTTTTTCTTTGCCCCTGCTGTGCTCTATTATATTGCCCGATTCGAGTGCCGTGGACCATTGGGGGTGGTCTTCTTTCTCTTCTCCTCTATTCTATGCCTATAAACACAGCTCCTTTTGAAGTTTTTAAGGTTGTTGAGAAAAGTTTTTTTTGAGAGGAGTGGAAATTTTGGCTGTGAGGAGAATTGACAAGGGAGTTTCTGGGAGAGCATTTCTTTGAGGTGGTTTCTTGTGTTGCTATGTTTTACGTTTGCATTGGGGAGGTACCTCTTCTTCCCTTTCTTTCCTATGCCCTGGTTTCCTGAGGTTTTCTCCCTGTCGAGCCTCCTCTTGCTCGGTTAAATGGAGGATACAACATGCTACTTTACTTTACTTTCATATATTTTTGAGATATTCGCATGTGAAGGATGAAAATGTGGGCATGTCCTAGGAGCTAAACTTGGTTACTTGCTTAAACTAGAGAGGCTATGACATCTTTATGATTATTGTGGCATGTTTATGTTAAAAATATTTAAGGAGCTAAGACATGACTCTGGGGTTTTCTTTTTGCTTCTCTTTCATGCATGTTGGGGTTTCGGCTTTGGCATATAATGGCTTGCTCTCACTTAAAATGAAGGCTGGGGAGTGTATTTTACTGTTTTATGCATATTTGGGGCTCGGTTTTGGCTTCCTGTGGCTTTCCCTGGCTTGAAATATATGTTATAAGAGAACTTATTTAATTTGGGAAAGCCTTGTATCTTGCTTTGAGAAGTTTGGCTTAACTTTTCATGAGGCATCTCCCATGTTCATATATTTGTTGGAATAATTTCATGCTTAGAATGTTTAGACATGCAGGTTGTTCCTTGGGCTTAAAATGACTAGATCTTTAATGTTGTATGGCTCGGTTTTAGCCCCTGCTGGGCTCGGTTTTGTTTTTGGCTTGATTGGAGTCACGGTTTTGGGC
>NW_018164953.1:439950-440488 GCF_001263595.1 Phalaenopsis equestris | reverse complement strand
TTGTTCGATATGTAAAGTTATGGATTAAGTTGGAAGTCAGAAGATTTTGATATTAACTTTGGGATCTGGGGAGGATTTGCAAGCTTTATTTGGGAGAGTATTTGGTTGATTCGATTAATCCTGCGTTCTTGGGGTTTGGAGAATCAGCGCAAAGGGATATTTTATGTTTGTTAGGAAAGACATCGGGCCCTACTTTTCCAGGTCTTTTCGGTACGAGTTTTGAGAACCGATCAAATCTCATTTTAGGTGTTTTAGATGGATCGGTGTCTCCTCTCTCTCACCCCATTTTTGTTCTTTTCTTTCCTTGCTTCTTGGTTCGAGTTTTTCGATGCTTATGCCCGATGCATAAGTGTCCACGTATAGCCTTTTGCTATACGTGAAACCATCAAGCAAGGTCGCAAGTAGTCGTTTTGAGGCGTACGGTGTTGATGATAAAGACACACCGAAGATAGAGCTGAAAGATGCCCTATCCAATAACATCAAGATCCAGACATTTGATGAATAATAGGATATGATATCCTTTACCGACATAAGTCTA
>NW_018164953.1:438478-439241 GCF_001263595.1 Phalaenopsis equestris | reverse complement strand
CTGTTTCTACCTGCTACTGCTCTTCTTATACAGCATGTTATACCATTTCTGTTTCTACCTGCTACTGCTTTTCTTAAACAGCATGTCATACCATTTCTGTTTCTACCTGCTACTGCTTTTCTTAAACAGCATGTCATACCATTTCTGTTTCTACCTGCTACCGTACCGTACAACATGTTATATTATTCATGTTTCTACTTGTTATAGCATGTTATACTGCTCTTGTTTTTTGCCTACTACTGTTCCACGTGCATTCTATTGTTTGTTCCTGCGTTGTACACTTTACAATATATAACTCCAAGCATGTTTCCTTTTTGCATAGGATGTTTAGAGGACTACAACCATAGGGTCGTTTGATTTAACACTATAACTGGACACCCTAGAAAACTTAAACTCGTCATGTCGGGGACCTTGGAGCTAACGCAGTGGGCAGCACAACCATCTTCAACAACAAAATCATCCCTTTTCCTAGAAATTAAACAACAATTCATAGGATTTCGAGGTTGTTTGCCCATCGCAACATAAATCCTCTATCTTTTCTTTAGGCATTCGTATAGCTCTGCTGTACGATTTAAGCCCTAAACTCGTTCTAGGTTTCGAGGTCATTGTCAGATACGATGTAAACCCTCATATCTTCCAGACAACTTGTGTGACCGTGTCACGCGAATATAAGTCCTAAATAAATAAAATTGGCAGGATGAAACACTTTAATAATTTCTTCTTAAAGCTGAAGCCAAACCATAGGATAGACTGGGAACCTACT
>NW_018164953.1:418616-438076 GCF_001263595.1 Phalaenopsis equestris | reverse complement strand
ATATATATACGTAAATTAAAATGTCCTTCCGAAGCGGACGATGGGATTTCAATTCCGGCTGCCGACAGCTTCTTACGGACGACCCCCAAACAACTTTTTTGTGCCGACAATACCTAGCACACATCTTCTGTATTTACATACCACACACTTAAACTTTCATATTTACATAAATAGCAATTTGGTGCTTTAAACATAAGGATGAAAATGTGTATTTCATTAATTTTAAAAAGGTTCAAATTTGTTATTTTTAGTGTGACTTTAAAGATTTGAGTGCTATGTGTAAGTATGAAAGTTTCGGTATGATGTGTAAATAAATAAGTTTTTTTTTTTGTCTAGTAAAAAATTGATTATTTTTGTAAGTATGAAAGTTTAGGTGTGTGGTATGTAAACACAGAAGATGTGTGCTAGGTATGCATATTTCCCAACACTACCAAATAAAGCATAAAGCCAAATATCAAATCAGTGAAGAACTATTTATCAATTATTATAATTTCTAAAGTTCTCTAGCGGGTCCGTATGTAATTTGAGTCATTGTATCGACTTGGGAGAAAAGAAGGTAATTGGCATGAAAATTTATGATTGTCAATTTTTCTTGCAATATTTGTTATCTTGTTGCATTTAGAGCTCAGCCAAATCAGATATTCAATCCATTATTTGAAATCAATGCATTCTTTAATGATTTATGTGCAGTTCATTTGAAAGTAGATGTATTGAGACAATTTAAAGTGAGTATTCTAGTGACATTGTGCAAACTTGAGCCAATATTTTATTCTAATTCTATTGACTTGATGGAGCAACTCATACATCTATTTTATGAGGTTATAGTAGGGGCCACAATACAGTACTGATGGATGTATCCAATTGAAAAATATGACTTCCAAATATCTAATATTATAATTAACAAAGAATTATTATCATATCACACTAAATCATTAATATTATTATAGATTTTTGAATAAAATCAAAACAGTAAAAAATAAAGCATGGCTTAAAGGACCAATTTGAGGGAAAAATTCTTACAGGAGAATTATTTTTTGCTCATATTACTTTGAGCAACCATGACCAATAGATCAAACAATAAGTGTGGTGTTTTCACAGCCTATGATTTCTATATTTCAACAATTAGGTGAGGCATCAAGAAGACGTACTGCACGTTACCTCAAGGACAAGAAACTTCGAGCAGTGATTGTCTATCACCTTTCGAACTCAATCATTTCTTGATTAAGACTGTTGACTTCATTTTTGGTGACGTGTCTCCTTCTCTTTGGAGCCAAGGGTCTAGACTTAGGACCTCTCTTAAAGGACTAGTCAAGGACCCACACCAACTAGAAATTTGAGCCACTTCTTGACTCCTTACAGTTTCATATAAATGGTTCTAAACACCCAACATTTGGTTGAGTCGATTAAAACCAACGTAACAAAACTCAAGTCGAGTACTCATATGATTTAAAGCCTTAGGAAACCCATCGTGACTTCCGCGCACTCTCATGATGCGCGAATACCACAATTTGGATGCTCGTTGCACATAAATATCGAAATTCACGTCATCTGCACCCGTAGAAGGCTTCACGATTGACCAAACTTGAATCAATTGTTGGAATAATCGATAACAGAATAAAATTTTGAGAAAATAGAATTTGACGTGTTTTCAGCCCGGTCGTCGACTGGGTTGTCCGAATGAACCCGGATGATGAAACGGACTGCGCTGATGCATCCGGAGCATCGACTTTAGTTAGGAGGGACTCCCATCTCGAAATGGCTTCAAGCGCAAGTAGAAAGCGCGCAAATATGGAGGTTTTAAATATTAAATATAAATAAAATTAAAAAGAAAAAAAATGAAAATGAAAAAATGAATTCCCTTTTTTCTAAATCCCTAGCTTCTCGGCTCACAGGGCTCACCTGCACACGCCATGACTTAGGCTTTTGTGTTCCGGTCGCCTGTGCCCTAGCGTTCCCTCCACACCTCATCGAGGTGACTCCTTGAGTTACTCTGCACGAAGCTTCGTCTCCCTATGCGTTTGAAGCGTTCGTCCCCTTTGACCCACACGACCGTATGTCGATTTACTTTGTAGCTTCCCTTTGCGGCATGTTTGTGGTTACCAGAGCCTTCTACGCTCGTTTCCCTGAATTAGCTAGGCTCTGCGATCCGCCGACATCCATCAATGATACGACTACGCTCCGGGGGGGGGGGGGGGGGGGGGGGGGGGGGGGGGGGGGGGGGGGGGGGGCGGGGGGGGGGGGGGGGGGGTTGCTCATGAAGGGGTTACGAAAATCTAAAGTCGAAAGGATGTTCTGCTAAAATTTCTGCGCGGCTAAGACTTAGTGCTTATGGGCTTAGTGCTTGGGAGTTATGTGGCTTCCCTTTTGTTTCTTTCAAAAGGCTGAACCAAGGTAATTTCTCTCCTTTCTGCTCTTCTTTTTTGCTCGACAGAGGCTGAATAGACTCGGGGAAATAAAAGGCCTTGAGCAGGATTTAACTTCAAAAATATATATAAGCTTGTTTGCCTTACCTGAAATCTCCTTTCGAAATTACCATCAATTAAATTGCCATGGATGGTTAGGCCTTTAGCAATTCTGTTGAGTCTGATTTAATTACTTCATTCTTTTTGCTTAGCTAAGGGTGTTAGACTTATAAGTGGCAATGATTCAAGTATTATACAATGTGAAGATTTCTTTTTGTTCTTATTACACCTGTATGTTTATGCCATCCACCTTTTTTTAGTTGCTATGAAGTATGAATGTTGTTTCAGTCTTATATACTCGGCATTGGTATTTTGGACTTGTTGGGGTGTGCAATTTTGAGCTGGTTTAGTTTGATTTTGTGGAGCCTTGTGATCTCGGCTTTATGAGCTCATTCGGTTCAGTTTTATGGAGTTGGCGGCTTCGGCTTTATGGAATTGGCTTGGTTTGGTTTTGTAGATTCCCTAGCTTTAGTTTTACGAAAAGGTTTTAGCATGGTTACGAAATTGATCACTTGTTGCTTTGAGGTTTAGTTGTTGCTCCTCTATTTGAGACATGAGACATATGCAGGTGGTTACCCTTTTTTTGCTTTGGAGCTTTTGGAATTTTGTTTTGTTTCTCCTATGTTGCTAACCTGTTCAAGAGCCTTGTTGGTGCTTCCCTGCGTATGTTTTGGGTGTTTTCCAAGCTAGCTCTACTCGAAACCCTTGCTGGTGCTCCCCCGCGTTTTTCTGGGTTATTTCCTCTGCTGTCTTCACACATAACCTGTTGATTGGTACTCCCTGCAGATGTGGATTGTTTGCTTTGCTGCCCCTTTATCCAAAGCTTGTCGGTTGGTACTCCCTGTGTTGTTGTGGGTTGTTTGACTGTTGCCCCTTATCTGAAACCTGCTAGCTGGGCTCTATTGTGTCGATTTTGGTGGTTCCCTTGCTGCACTTGCACGACATCTGCTGGTTGGGTTCTTTTGTGTTGGTTTCGTGTGGTGCTCGGGTGGTGCCCTTGGTGCCCCTACCTGAAATCTGGCATGTGGGTTCTTTTGTGTTGGTTTTGATGGTGCTTTTGCTGCCTCTACCCGAGATCAGCTATTTGGGTTCTTTTGTATTGAGTTTGGTGGTCCTCTTAGCCACCACTACCCCTAATTGGCTGACCTTAGGGTGAGTTTAAATGCTTTAATCTTCGTGGTTTCGGGGAATTCGAGTGCCTTCTTCGAGAGCTGTTTGCTTGATGTTTGGAAGGAGTTTTCAATGCCAAGTTCTTTGGGTTAGATTGACAGCAATGCAAGGCCCTTTTGATATTTGTTGGGAGAGTTTAGTTGTAATTTGGGTTTCATTCGAAGTGCGGCTTTTGAGCAGGTTTGGATTGAATTATGAGCAACTTGGAATCCCCTAAAATGTATCTTCCGGAGATGTTACCCTTTGAATTGTTACACCGGCGGTTTGGAAAAGAGCTAGATATTGATGAGTGTACTCATTTTGCTATTTGAAGTGTTTTATTGGCTAAATTTTCTAGGCTAACCCTCTTGTTTTGGTCTCCTCCTTATACTAGTTTTAGAGGTGGGTTAGTCCGCTTCCTTTTTATTTATTTCTTTTCAGTTCTCTTTCCTTGCTTTTTGGTTTGGTTTTGGTGTTTATGTCTGAAGCATAAGCGTGCATCTATAGTTGTGATTATATATGAAAAATCAAGCAATGTCATAAGTTGGACGATCTTTTTTGTGATTTAAGGCAGTGATGACAAAAACATCCAGTGGTAGAGCGGAATAATATTGCATCCTACGACATCGAGACCTGTCTCAGGGACCCGATGAAAATGTAGGATGATAATATTATTCATCGATACTAAACTAGCGAGGAGACTTGCATTCTTACCGTTTTTTTTTTCTTTCCTTGGATTTTTCGTACGTTTCATACTGTTTTATTGGAGTCTTTGTAAATAATTCGTGATTTCCTTCGGATTTTCTTCGAGTTACCATGGGTCATTTGTGGCTTTCCTCAAGATTTCCAGGTGATGTTTTTGCTATTCATTTCTATTTATATAAATGCATGCTTGCCACCTTCCACTAAACTTGTTTACTTTCACCTGCGACACCGACCCCATTTACAGGAGCAGCAGACCCACCAGGTACAGAGGTTTATTTTATATTTACTGCATTTTATTGTCTGTACTGCACATTGTACCACCTTTCTTTATTTACCGCACTTTACTGCATATACATATAATTTATACTTGTGACGTCACTGTTTATTGTTTACAGGAGCAGCACACCCGTCAGATACATAGGTTTATTTTATATTTACTGTATTTTATTGTCTGTACTGCACATTGTACTGCCTTTCTTTATTTACCGCACTTTACTGCATATACATATAATTCATAATTGCGACGTCACTGTTTATTGTTGACCTCACTTTTGATTGAGTAGGATCTAGTCGTAGGACTTTCCTATCGACTACTCCTACAAAACTAGCAAAGGAGCTCTCCCCGTTAGAAATTTCGAGCTTTTCTTCACTCGACTTGAAGTTCCGCAGAGTAGTTTTGATCTCTAGCACCTAGGTGGGGCTACTGTGAGGAAGCTCAAGGAGCATCCCTATAGAACTGTTGGCCTTAAGAATGACTGTACGCGTTGATCTGACGCCGTCGTGCTCTTCGCCGTCCTGTTTGATTGAGCTCGAACCGCGCCCCGGGTCGCTGCGCTTTTTTGTCCCGATCGTCGACGAGGTTGCCTAAACAACTCCGATTGACGAAACGGACTGCGTCGACGCGTCCAGAACACCGATTTTGTGTCTAAAAGGGGACGTTCGTTTCATTCTAACGACGTGTCTAAGGAAAGATGCGTAATTTAGGTATAATTATAATAATAATAATATTATTATTATCATTATTATTATTTATAACCTAAATCTATCTCCTCCCTCCCAGCCTCATTCTCTCGAACCCGTGGGCCTGCCTCAGCCCTAGATTGGCACTTTCTGTTGCATGACCCGCTCCTTCGTGTCGTTGGAGGGATTCGTTCCCGCGTTCGCCACTCGCACGCGAGATAAATCTCGCAGACGCCCATCCCTCGTATTTTATCTTCTGCGTTTTGAGTTCGATCTTCTCTGCCGCAGATCGTATCCTCTGCGAGAATCTAATCCTCTTCCTCTCTCGATCTCTCGAGCCATATGTGATTTCTTAATCATTCCTTCTCCTTTTTTGGTATATATGAGGCTTTCGTTTGGTGCGTTTCAAAGGGCCGAAAAATCTCTGAGGGATGGAAAACTCTGTCATTTTCTTTTCTCACTTCTTTAGCTTTCTGTGCTCGGGTCGGCTTCCTCTTAGTGTTGGAGGAAAAGTTGAAGTTGAGGAGTGCCTTTAAAGTTTGTGTGTTGCTTTTTTTTTGCTTCAATGAGGTACCTTCTTCCCCCGTGTCTTGCCTCTTTTTTTCGGTTTTCTCTCTGCCGAGCCATTGAAGATTGTTCGGTTGAATAGTACAGCATGCTAACCTAGTGTTGCACCTATATTTTGAAATATTTGTCACTTCAACATGTGAAAAATAGAAATGTGAGCATGTTCTAGGAGTCAGGTTTGATTATTTGCTTAAGGTGGTGAAAGTATAGCATGTGAAAGCTTAAGGTGGTGAAAGTATAGCATGTTATTAGCTCCTCTCTTTTCTTTTTGTTCAAGACAAATTGGAAATATTAAAATGCGGCTTTGAGATAATGTTAATTCCTCTTGCAAGCATGTTAGAACATGAATCATGAAGCCTCTCATTTATTCTTACCTAGCATGAGATATTGGAGAATTTATTTGGCCTTTGATGCATGAGAAGGGTTTGGCTTTGACATGTCACAGTTTCTTTTTTTCTCAAAGCGTATGCTATGAAGAAATTCACCTTAATTTGGAAGGTTTCTATAGCTGTTCTAGCTTGAAACATAACGTGGCCATGTATTTTGATGCTTTAAATGCATGTGGGTATCCTTTAACCCTTGAATGGCTTGGTATTCGCCTTAGGGGTATGAGAAGTCAAGTTTTATTGAAGTTTGGTCTTTCTGATTTTTGTTGAGGCTTTGGGGCTCCCTGCTGATTTTGAGGGGCTCGGTTTTGACCTCTGTTGGTGCTCGGTTTCATTATAAGGTGGTTGGGTGTAGATTTGCTATTATGGTTTCATTTGTTAGCCTTCAAAGTTTGGGTTTGGTCTCTACTGGAGCTCGATTCTCACCTTGGAAGGGTTGGAGGTTGGGTTCTGTTGAGACTTGGTTTTTGGTTTTTGTTGAAGCTTTGTCCTAACTGCTTGAACTTTACTTATGGGCCTTCGGTTTGGCTTTGTTTGGGGGTTCGGTTTGCTGGCCTTAGCTCCTATCCGAAAGCCTGTTTTGGCATTTGTTCTTGCCCCTGCTCAAGAGTTGTGGGAGGATGCGGTTTTATTTGCTTTAACCCCTGCTAGGGGCTCGGTTTTACTCTAGCTGCTCGGTTTTACTCTGGTTGGGAGCTCGGTTTTGTCTCGTTCTGCCCCTGCTTGAGAGGTAGTTTGGGTTTGATTTTTGCTTGCCTTAGCCCCTACCCGAGAGGTAAATTGGGTGTGATTTTACTGGCTTTAGTTCCTACCCGAGAGTCAATGTTTGTGCTTTATATTTGTCCCTAGTAGAAAGGCTTGGTGGCTGTCCTGAGCTGCTTCCTATCCCTACTCGTGAGACATACTGAAGGACCCTTAATTGGATTTAGTCCTTCTTGTTGGACTTGAACTACCTGGATGATTGTTGGTGGATTAAATTAGTCATCTCAAAATGATGGTTATGTTTTGCACCCTCTTATGTATATCAAAAGTCCCCAAGTAATTGATATGGGTTGCCTCTGTTTGTGCCTTGGGTTGCGTTGGCCGTGAGCCTCTTTTGGCCATGTTTCTTACCTTAGGCGTGAGCCTTTTTGTGCCATGGGTTATTGTGCCTTGAGTTGCTTTGGCCGTGAGCCTCTTTTGTTCTTTGGGCTGCCTTGACTGAAAGCCTTGGTGGCTGCCTCCTCTCTTCTACTGACCCTGGCCGTGAGCATTTATTTGATTTTATTGGAAGGTTCTATGTTCATTTGATATATGAGGCCATTGGTTAATTTGGAAGTTGGGAAACCTTAATTTTGATATGGGTTTGGAAATGCTAGTGGTGGTTTCCCTCAGGTCATTTTCCTTTTATTCAATTTATGAATTTTGGAAGATTCCTAAGTCCTATTTTGGAGAGTATTCGGTTGAGTCAAATTGAGCCTATGGAAGATATTTTTGGAGGATTGACACCGATGTAAGGGAGGTCATTTGTGGGCGATCGTCGTGTCGGTTCGAGCCCGTTTCGACTCGTTCGAAACAGGATTTCGAAAGGACACCCTCCTTGGGTTGATCCAATTCTAATAAAGCGAGAAAATGACATCCTTTTGGATTGATTCAAGGACCTTGAGCCCTACTTTTTCAAGTCTTTTCGTCTTGAGTTTTGAGAACTGATTCATCCTCCATCTTTTCGGTGTTTTAGGTGGATCAGTGCCTCCTCTCTCTCACCTCATTTTTGTTCTTTTTTTTTTCCTTGCTTCTTGGTTTGGTTTTTGATGCTTATATCTGATACATAAGTGTCCACGTACAACCTTTTGCTATACGTGAAACCATCAAACAAGGTAGCAAGTAGGTCGGTTTTGTCCTGGGCTTAGGGCGGTGATGAAAAAGGCACACCGGTAGTAGAGCGGAATGATATTCCATCCTACGACATCGGGACACCCCTACGGGTCTGGTGAACCGTAGGATGTAATATCATTCACCGACATAAGACTAACGGGAGTTGACCCATACATTCTTAGGTTGTTGGTAATCTTACGCCCGACAGTGTGATCGACTTGTGGACAACTACATAATTTTTTTTTTGCTATAAACAAAATTGATACAACCCACTTTTGTATATTTGAAACTTATGTGCATGCTAAAAATATAAATTTTAAATACATTTAAAAAAATTGGTTGTCCACCTGTTGATTACCTGTTTGGGCCAAGGAATACCCTCCTAAATTATGTTCAGTAGGACACCCTTCTAGTCAAGTGACGGGTTTTATACATCCGGATAACCGAGTAGCATTCGACGACCCTCGAGTACAAATATATATCTGAGCCTAGCCCTACCCGAGTGCTTGCGGTCCCCTCTTTTCAGAATTTTTCATATGTTTTATCAAAATTTTTGGATAAATCACTCGTGATTTTTTCTCCGGGATTTTTCGGAGGTTTTGAGGATTTTATTTGAATTGTTACTCGTTAATTTTCTCGAGCTTTTCATCATGGATTATTCGTTGATTTTTCCCGAATTTTTCATCGTGGGACATTTATCGTTCTTTCTCGAGTTTTCCAAGTGACGTTTTTTTTCTTCTTTTGCTTTCGTTTATATGATGCATTTCAGTTTGTTCTATTTGTACTTGTTGCATCAACTACATCTAAGGAACAACAGATCTCTCACGTATATAGGTTTGCTTTGTGTTACAGCATGCTACTTTCTTACTGTCACTTTCTTGCTGTATCTTTTACCTTTTTATTTACATCGCATGTTATACTGTTCTTTTTTCACTGCATAATCTACTGTTCTCCGGTGCTACACATTCTACTGTTGTTCCATACACAGTACAACTTCAACATGCCTCTCATAAAATGTTTAAAGGACTACAACCAGAGGGCCCCTTAATTTGACATCATAACCTGACACCCTAGAAAACTTAAACTCGTCACGACAAGAAGCTTGGAACTAGCAATGTGGGCAGCACAGCCATCTTCAACAGCAGAACATGTCTACACCAGTTAAACCATTCCTTCCTTAGAAGTTAAAACAACAATCTATAGGATTTCGAGATTGTTTGCTTATGCAACATAAATCATCAACTTATCTTTAGGCATTTGTATGGCTCTACGATACATTCTAAGCCCTAACTCGTCTTAAGATTCCGAGGTTGTCGTCCGTCACGACCTAAATCCTCATATAATCCTCATATCTTCCACATATCTTCCAAACTATTTGTGTGATTGTTTCACACGAATGTAAGCCCTAAGTAAATAAAATTGACAGGATAAAACACTTGAATATTTCCTCCTCGAAACTGAAGCCAAACTATAGGGTAAATTGGGAAGTCACCGAGCTTCTCATTCGGATATGTGGCATCCCCTAATTCTTATTCTTTTGGATTCTATAATAAATATTCCAAGTTTGAATTATTCCCCTTTGCACATTTTTTGTCCGATTTCGTTGAAAAGTCTTATCCTTTTGACCTCTTTGAAAACAATTTCCTGATTTTTATCGAGAATTTTCTTAGGTGACTTCAGCCATTTAAGATGTAATTAACTATAGGGGATTGCCCTTATAGGAAGCTTTTACGAACCCAGTTTAATATAAACCCTATTTAATTTTTCATATTAAATAGGGAAAATTGTCAGCAAATAAAACGGTTTCGCAGACCAAACGGACATCATATATTTTTTAGTTTATTTGATCGACTCATCCTCAAGTCTTGTGCTTATCCTTCGCGATGGATATAGGATTTTAGGTACAATGCTCTTTCATTTAAACTATGAAAAATATTGGGTCAGTTTGATTTCATATTTTTCAAAACTTAAATCTATATGTAAATTAAAACGTCTTTCCGAAGCGACGAGATTTCGATTCCGGTGACCGACAGATTCTTACGGGCAACTCCCCCAACCAAAATAGTGCCGACAGACCTTTAAGATAGAGGATAGTAGGACACCCGGCTTAAGAGGCACCCCCTCTGGCGAGCCACTAACCTAACAACTGTATATATATACACACCAAAACCCTGAGCCTATGACCGTATGTTAAGGAGCTTGGAGTATCCTTTCTAAGAAGCGGAACAAGGAAGCAAGCGGGTGGAGGGCGACGATCGAGACCGCAACAACAAAGTGAAAAACGATCCTCAGTTGAAATCTTCATAGAATAAATAACAAACTCATAGGACTTCGAGTTAGCCCGCTTGGTGCAACATAAATCCTCACTTCCGTTTTAGACATTTGCACCACTCTATTGTGCATTACAAGTCCTAATTCTCTTTAGGATTCCGAGGTCGTCGTTCGGTAGAACATAAATCCTTCTGTCTCCCTAGGTCATTTGCATGATCGGGTATCGAGCGAGTGTAAGTCATAAAAAATAAAATTTGAGGGATGAAACATCATATAACATCTCTTCAAAGTTAAAGCCTAAAAGTAGGATAGTTGGGAAGTCACTAGGGTTTCCTCTCGGATCTGTGACATCTCCTACCTTTCACTCCTTTTACTCTTAAAAATAATTGTTCCTATTTTGAGCTCTTCCCTTTTGATTTTCCTATGTCCAATATTGGGAACCGAAACTTTAAAATCTTGAGGACAGAACCACTAATCTTAATTAAGTCTTCTTATGTGATTTCAATTGCCTAAGATGTAATTAACTATAGCGACTTATCTCTATAAGGAACTTAAGAATCAAGCTTAATGTAAACCTTATTTAATCTCCAGTATAAAATAAGGGAACTTGTCGGCTTATAAAAAAAAGTTTAGCAGACCATATGGACGTCACAAATTATTTAATTTAGGTGGTTAAGCCTACTAACAAATGATATATTTATCATTCAGGATAACGTACTATTTGTGGTATCGTGCTCAACCATCTAAACTATCAAATATATGAGGTCCATTCGGTCTCACTTTTCTAAATTAAAATAATATTATTTTCCCAAATTATAGGCATATATAAATTAAATTAAAACATTATTTTCCAAAGTTAAAAATACTCTTTTATAAAGTTATAATCACATATATATCCATAATTAAATTAAATTAAATCCTAAATAAAAAATCAGCGACATTTATTTGATCGACAAAGACGCATAATATTTAGTAGTTCATATTAATAATATAAGTGTTATATTCATCATATTACAACATTTTAATTCATGGGCAAAGTTATTTGTGAGTTTGTTAAACATTGAGGACAAGAGTATTATCAATTAAAAGATCAACATAGAGTTCCCAACGCAATTCAAATATGTATAAGTTCCACTAACTCATTATTTAACGAGTACGTAAATTGAACACTCAAATTACATGTCTCTTGATGCTTTAAATGAGTTCATAATCAAAACAATAAATTTAGGGATCAACACTTAATAAACCTAGCATGACGGTCCACTTCCAGCGTGAATGTGTGATTAATATTTGATGGGAATGGCTACAGTTTTCACAAAAGTTTCTAACCTGAATGACAAAAGATAAATAATTTTAGTGCTTATGCTAAAAGAAATATATATTATGATAATGAGAAAGACTACTATAGAATTCATTAAAAAAAAGTGCAATCACAGTTTCCGAAATCTATTGAACACAGTGCATGCTTATTTAACTTAATTAACTTGATCATGTTCCTAATCAATAAACAAGAACATACCAAACATGTGACATCACTGAAGTTAAAATAAGCAGAACATATATCAAATTTGATCAATTTATTCTAGCACATCAAGCCAGTTAGGTAAATTACTTTAGATACCTTGGTAGAGCAAGAGACATTTGATTAAGCAGTAGTCATCAAGACTAACCTAGAACAACTATTGAGCCAAAGTATTCCTGAACTTGCTCATCAGGAGCAGGAAATATTAAAATTTTATATTCCCATTGATTCTATTAAGCAGGGATTACCATGGAGGATATTACTAGTGTATATGAACAAATTACACATGTTGTGAACGAGTCTGATGATGATATAAACAAGAAAATTTTAAGCTCCATATTTACTCACTCATTCGATGAATAGAATGAAATGGGTGAGTAGTTCTAGCTTTTAATTTCTTTCTATTTTTATTTCAAGTAATTGTAGGTTTCATTTTTTTGCACTTATCATATTTCATACATATACTTATGTTGTTTCTTCTTATTATTTTTTTTTATTTTTTGGTTTTACTTCTATTATTTTTTGCATATGATTCTTTTGATTAATTTATTTTTTCTTTTTACAAATGGTTTCAGGTGGCAGTGATGATCAGGGTCCTTAGAGGGTAGTTGTCTCTAGCTTCTTCCAGAGGAAGAAGTAGACAATTTCACAGCCCACTATATAGACAAGCACGACTGTGACGATCACCACTTCGACCGCCATATCAACGCCCATCAGGCTCGTTGCTCGGTTACAAGCCTTCCACACCCCAACAACTCCCACAACACTATCACCTCAGTTCCCCTTCAAGATAGGCCCCTTGGCTCCTATCGAACCTATTGCGGTGGACACCTCAAGACGGTTGTCCATCGAGCAAAATGAAGATTCATGAATAATTTAAATTATTGTGATTGAAATTATTTTTATATTACATATATAGCTAATATGTTTTTAATGATTCATCCATCCAAGCGGCCCGTTACAAGATTACGGAGATCATCAAGAGTATGCATGATACTTCGTATCGATCATGGAAGATTCCAACTGAAATTCAAGACAAGTGGCTCAGGGAGTTCGAGATAAAATTAAACAACTTTGATTTACAATTATAATCCAAATTATATTTTTATAATAACAAACATTATTTGATATTTATTTTAGAAAAACACCTCTAGTGAGAAGCTCATCATCATCAGTACATCCCCAAGAATTTCTAGACCTGATGGCAAACCCGCTTTGCGAGATATGCTCACTGATTACTACAAGAAAAACTAGAGACCCATTTGAATAAGGGAGAATGTCTGGGTGGAGTTGTCCAAAACTTAGACCTCTCAGAAGACAATACAACACAATCAGACTTCGAACTATAAGGGCATGGGTACCTCCTCACACACCGGAGGCTTGGCTCCCCAAACTGAAGATGATAAGATTTATTCAGTGTATTAAATTAGTTTATATAATTTTTTTTTCTTAAAACATTTTTATAAGTTAACAGAGACAGATGCTTGGACAAAAGCCCATCGCTGCTAAGTTGAAACAATCGGATCGGCAGTGGGTTGATGACAGATCTCGGCGTATCCACGTAAGTTGAATAATATTTTTTATTTATTTATAATTTAATTTCAAAGTTAGTTACCCTTTATAATCTTCTGTAGAATGAGTATGCCCACCTAAAGAATGCCTAAAGTCAGACCCTAGCATGAGTTGGTAGCTCAAATGATCAGCCTTGAAGATTTGGAAGGAGTTCTCGAGGGGAGAAAGAAGGGGAGGGTCTACGCCTTCGACTCACAAGGATTTGTTTACGAGCACAACACTCTGATCTAGTGAGAGGTCATCGTCAGTTGACGACGAAGTCGCCAGGTATGTGGTCCCATTTACCAAGGAGTTGCGGGCTAGCTTCGCTGCTGATCTACTTTAGATAGTGTCCAGAACAAAGTCCTTGATGGACGAGAAGATGCAAGCCAAGGATGCCAAGGTTGAGATGGAGTCCTCGATGAGGATTGAAAAAAATTACATGGATGCTCTTTCATAGAGATGCTAAAGGGCAGAGCTACCAATTTAGTAAGTCATGTCACTTAAATGCCCTAATAGAACTCCATAAATGGGAATGGACTTAAAGGGTTAACCCAAACAGACACTTAAGGCCAGCTCATAAGCCTAATTATCAAAAAAATTAATCAAAAATTGGGGATCCAACAGCCCACTCATCAACATTGTAATTCGCTGATTCCGTTTTCAGCTCAGACTAATTCAAGGCTTTTAGTCTATGAAAGGCGAAAAACATGGTAAATGGGACTAAACATACCTTAATGGGAAGATCTTCATAAATCAGGTTCAGGACTAGTGCAAGCTTGTAAAGTGATTTGCAAGGTATTTAACCAGATTTAATTATACTTCTATAGCCCATTTCGATAGCCTAAATATTTCCAAGATTAAAATACATGATCATCAAGAACAACATATTATCCTCCAAAGAACCAGCGCAATTAATTTCAATGCAAATTCAATCTTCTTGTAAGATTATTTTGCGACAAAATTTATCAAGTTCATGACCAAAATGACCTTTAGACTTATTAGATGAGTCCATTTTAATCCCCCTTTTTTTAAGTTCAATTTAGTTATTGACTAATAATTATGAATTAATTTTGTTGTCGTCAAGTTTTCCATTTATTTTGAACAAAAAAAAAAACATCAGTAGAGAAACGCTTGGAATAATTAGCTTCAATCTCACGACTTAATATCAACTCAAACTAAAAATAATCCTAAAAAATAAAAATTCCAACATGGAAAACTTCATCAATTTTCCCCATTTAAGTGACAAAATTGGTTCAACTTCAATAAATTCAGAAACCGATTCAAGCACAATGTCTAGAAAATAGACGCACCTAAAAATATTAGAAATCATTTTAATCATTCAATCAAAATTTATCACTTTTGAATGTGGAAAAAGGATCACAACATTAATATTTTAGGAAAATTAAGAAGTCATGAAAATGCACATCAGAGCACATACATTTTCATATGATACTCATTACTCCCAATGGGCGGAGCCTCTCTCAAGCACTTTCCTTTGTTCACTTCTTCAAAACAAATGATCATGTTCTCTTGTGCAAAATAAAAACAAAAGAATCAGTAGTGCAATTTAAAAAAAGATACACATGTGACAATCATAATCAGAAATCAGAAATTTGAAATTATAAAACTATTCAATAAGATTATATAGACTTACATTTGATTATGAAAAACACTAAGCTAAAGAAAGATACCCATGAAAAATTATTGATATGAGTACAAGCTGTTGAGGTCATTAGACTGCTAAACAGAGGAATGAAACAATGTTTGTGCAGCAATTTAAAGTGCAAGGAACGCCAGTTACCTTTAGCTAACATGTAAGCACAACATAAGCCTAACATTTGCTATAGCAGGCCATTGCCATAATTTTATTAGAGCAAACGAAAACAACCCTGACGTTCTCTACTAACATAAATGATCCATCTTACAGTGAATTTCAGATTTTAGACTTTGATGCACAACAATGCTAAAAAAACTACCATGGTGGCACCTTCAGTACCCATATTGATGTTATTTCAAGCCATAACGTTGCCCTTCATAATTGTCATTTTTGTTATGTCATTATCCTATTCGGATTCAGTACAGCTATGCACAAGAAAAATAGAAGTTCTAACGGTTTTTTTTTCTCTTTTTTTAATTAAATAGTAGTTCTAAAGTTCAACAAAGTGGATATTTATAGTTGCACATTAATGATACTGAAGAAAACCCACACTCTGACCCAAAACACAAACATTATTGTTGAACTGAAAGAGGTTTCAAACACGATACTTGAAAAACAGAAAATACCCGACAAACAAGCACATCAACCAAACAAAAAAATACGACAAAGGGCGAGAAAATGGTTTGTGGCTGGTGAAAGGGAGCTGTGGCAGGGGGGTGGCAGAAGGGGCGACCGGCCACTAGGAGAGGGTTGTGGTGGCTGGAGGCAGCCTGGGGAGGGTAGCAGACAACAATAGGAGAGGACTGCGGTGGCAGGTAGCAGCAGAAGAAGGCTTTGGTGGTTGAGGAGTGTCAGCCGGCTGCTGGGAAGAGCAGAAGGGACTGCTGAGAGGTGGTCGACAAGGAAGACAGATTGTAAGGAGTCTCGAGGGAAGCAACAGGGCTAGCAGCGGTGGAAGAGGGGCTATGGTGGTTGGATGAGAGTATGCAAGCGACTTGCTGTAGGAGGGAAGGGCAGGCGATGGCTGGAAGATGGAACGGCAGCAGGGAAACAAAAATATGGTAAGATAAATGTCACAACGGGGTTGAGCTACAGTCGAAGCACCACCGGGACCCTTGGAGATAGTGACCACCTAAGACTAGGGACAACCGGAGCATTTCCTCGCCTTTGGATACACTCCTCGAATGGAACAACGCCGGCAACGACAATCTGAATTCAGAAATCAATCAACTACCCTAACCGAGGCAAGTAGAAAAACATTTATAATTGAAGTTAGTAGGTAAAACAAGCAAGGCTTGAAGGAGGAAAGAACTATGAAGGTAAGGGATGCAAAATAGGAAGGAGTTCCCCTATAGCAACACTCGAATAGAAAGAAGAGGGAAGAAGGAGGCGGGAGCGGCAAATCCAAGGCCTCGAATAGGAAGGCAAGGTCACGGGATCGGGAGATAAATCCCTCTCTAATGAGCGGGAGCAGGTACCGGTCCAACTGGCCCCTGTCCAAACCAATCTAGCCGGCCTAAGTGCCGGTCGGTTCAGCCAACTACGGCAACGCACCTGCGTCAGTCTCCAGGGATTTGGGGGGGTGGGGGGGGGACTTTGACTTCATCTGTCGAAGCTTCTAGTTCTCACCGACCTTTCCTGGATCCCACTGGCGACAACACTGGTTCCCAAAGCATCCGAGGAGATTTTCCCGATTGCGAGCATACCTCCGTATCGATTTGTTCTAGTTTGGCATAATCTGAGTCAGAGGTACACAATGAAATAGGCTCTCCCGAGCCAAATTCCAAATAAGTAAATATCTCATCTGCTTCTCATCTATGAAAAGTTAGGCCTCAGCGAGATTGTTTGCAAGAGTTTGGTTGATGAGTGATTCTTATTATCTTTAAAGTTTACCCTCTGACTCCTTAAGTTTTGGAAAACTGACATCTTCTATCATGTTCCAATAATAAGAGCTTCACACTGGCCTTTCGTTTCTCCATATGGAAGTGTAGCCGCCAATGATGCTATCAGTTGGTCGTTACTAAGACCATCCACTAAAATTTTAAATTTCGTTATTTTTTGGCATGCGTGACCTTTATGTCTCAACAAAAAATATTTCATCTTCTAGGGGAGCAGGAACCGCGGTCTCATCAAAAGTCGCATGTTCCTTTTGATCGCATGGGGAAAAGGAATTGGATGTATCGACGAACAAGGGAGTTCCACGGGGGAAGACATCATTAGATGAAAATTCTCGTTTGAATTGATCTTCAGTGTCTAGGGTGTTTTTAACCAACTTTTCGATGAAGCCCTGCTCGATGAAGTAGATCACTCCCTTGGTTGTGCATTACACTTCAACATGTCCAAATTCGTGGCAATTGCAACATTTTCTAGCTATGACAGACTTATGGATTGATTTTGCTAGATGGAAGCAAGGGGGGTCTCTAGGTAATGCGGTCTCTCTACTCCGAAAGCTAGAGTTCGCAACTTTTGGTGGTAGTAAGTTGGTAAGAACTGACGTTGTGTTTCCCGCTTCATCTTCATATTTTCTCGTTCTTCCCTTCAACTTTCCAAATTACGGTTAAGAGTAATCTTCCACTGGATTTCCTATTCAACATCCATAAGCCTCTGCTGAAGACGAGGGAGCTCTCGCCATATCGCATCCCGAGGAGGCTCTAGCATAGATCTCCTTGATGGCATGATTTAAACTTTAGGAATAGAAAAGATAAATTTTTAGTAGAGGTGAGGGAGGGTAAAAATAGTTGGGTGAAGGTTGTTGATTTTAAGAATCAACAAGGGGGCTTAGGAACATGTGGCAGTGGAGAGGGTATTGGGTGGTAGGAACAAAATTTTAGGTGTTAGGGTGGATGCTAGGAAACCCAAGAATAGAACTAGGGTTGGGTTACCTCTGATACCAATAAATACAGGAAAAAACTCACAACCCGACCTAAACCATAAATATTATTGTTGAACTGAAAGAAGATCCAAACACGACACTTGGAAAGCAGGAAATACCCGACAAACAAACAAGACAACCAAACAAAAACAAACGTTGACGAGAGACGACGAGGACGGAGGCTGCGAGACGGTAGTTTGCGGCATGTGGGAGGGGGGTGTGGGGGGGGGGTGCAGAAGGGTCGGCTGGCCACTGAAAGAGGGTTGTGGTAGTTGGAGGTAGCCTAAAGGGTGACAATGGCGGTAGGAGAGGGCTACAGTGGCAGACGACAGTAGGAGAGGGTTGTGGTGGCTAAAGGAGTGTGGAACGACTGCTGGGAAGAGCAGGAAGGCCTGCTGGGAGGTGGTCGACAAGGAAGATAGCAACTGGTAAGTCTCGAGGGAAGCAGCAGAGCTGGCAGCAGTGGAAGAGGGACTGTGGTGGTTGGATGAGAGCAAGTAGGTGATTGGTTGCTGGAGGGAAGGGGCGGCGATGGCTGGAAGATATAACGACAGTAGGAAAATATAAGAATGCTAAGAGAAATGTCCCATCGAGTTCGAGCTACAACCGAAGCACTGCCCGGACCCTTGGAGAGGGTCACCACCTAGGACGAGGGACGGTCGAAACATTTCCTCGCCCTCGGATACAACCTTCAAAGAAAAGAATGCCGGCAGCGACAATCTGAATTTAAAAATCAATCAACTAACCTATCTTAGGCAAGCAAGCATATATTTATAATTGATATTAGTATAAAAAAGAGGCAAGACTTGGAGGAGGAAAGAACTTTGAAGGTAAGGGATGCAAAATAGGAAAAAGTTCCCCTATGGCAAAGCTTGAATAGGAAGAGGAGGGAAGCAGCAGGAGGAAGTGGCAATTATAGGGCCTCGAATAGGAAGGGGAGGTCACGGGATCGGGAAATAAATCCCGCTCTAATGCGCAGGAGAAGGGAGAAGGGACCAGTCCAACCGAACCATGTCTAGATCGGTCCAGCCAGCCTAAGAGCTGGCCAGTTCAACTGGCCACGGCAACACACCCGCATCACCTAATCAAGAGTGTAAGTTTTCTTAATGCAAGTACGCGCAGCTTGTTTTCACTTCAGATTGAGATGATCATTGTCTTTTTTTTTTTCTTTTCCTCCCACACATTTCCGCAGCCTGAAGGTAATATTAACGTTCTCGTTATATTAGCCTCGGAATACATTCTTGTAGGTCCGTGATGCCCACTGCCCTTGGATCGTTGCAGCAAAACCTTCTTGCTCATGGAATTTGCTGCATAAAACTCCCTGTTTCAGAAGAACTACAGGTCAAGCTGCCAGAAACCCTGTTATTGATTCCAGTTCATTGTTCCTTTGTACTGGTTTTGCCCAGAAGACGTCTCCTACTGTTGTCTGACCCTTACAACAGATCGTCAAGAGTCCATTTCAGAGTTTTGGCAACCGATTGTGATGGATTCCAAGACTCGA
>NW_018164953.1:398588-418606 GCF_001263595.1 Phalaenopsis equestris | reverse complement strand
TTCCCTCCCCCAAAACCATGGAACCCTCACTTCAAATTGGAAAAACTGAAATCTTACAGAAGTGTGTGGCTTTAACAATACAAAATTACAGAGCTAACATACAAAATACATAAAAATTGTCCTTCCCAAAGAAAAAAAAAATAAACCTTTTGAAATATAACTCATAACCATTTTGTTGATGCTAAGTTACTCCACCAATTACAGCTCAGGATTATTTGACCAAATAAAAATTAAATTTGCAATAACAAATATCTTCAATAAGGTTGCAAGCCAAACTTTATTTATCCCAAAATTTTCATAAAGAAAAATTATGAAATTTTTATATAATAGACAATCCAACACTTTAATGCACCCTTTAACAAGGAAAGAGATAGAACTGGCTCATGTCACACGCTGCTCTTAAGTGCAATAAACCTTGCCTTAGTTAATTACGATATTAAAATTGTAGCATAGGGAAAGAATCAGAGTTATTTATCAATATCCCTATTGGTTAATTCAAGAATAAAATGCTATGAAATATAACCTACCTGG
Source organism: Phalaenopsis equestris (assembly GCF_001263595.1). Classification (NCBI taxonomy): domain Eukaryota; kingdom Viridiplantae; phylum Streptophyta; class Magnoliopsida; order Asparagales; family Orchidaceae; genus Phalaenopsis; species Phalaenopsis equestris. The sequence continues at coordinate 418,075 of NW_018164953.1, read as the reverse complement.
TTTAATGTCCCTATGAGTGATATTACGATCATGACAAGATTTGAGAGCCATCAACTGCACAAAAGGAAGGAGAAAAAAAAATCAACACAACCACTAAAATCAATATTAACATGTGAACACTAAAATTGAAAGACGGATTCAGAATGAATTTGTTGGAGATGTCAACATGGAAAAGTAAAAGTAAATTAGAAACAAGAAAAAAATTGTAACCATAAGAATTTCAAAGCATACAATTTTATGTGAGGATTGCCAATTTAAATCATAGTGCTTATAGCCATTTCCTGGATTTTAAAACTCCAAGCCCTTCATTTCCTGTGTTTGGTGTGATGGGATTTATATATCATTCTAGTAAAATGCTGCCACATTCTGCCGTTCACTCAAGAATTTGCTTTAATTTAACAATGGTTTGAAGCACTGAACTCTAGCACATGAGCACCTTCCAGGTCATGTTTCAGTTTGATAATTAATTGTTGCAAGCATTGATGTAATACTTTTCCACGCCTCTTCAATTACTACTCTACTGCAGTAAACTAATGCCTGATATTAGGATTCCCGTTTTGACTTTTTTTTTTCTTTTTTTTTTCACTTTCACATCAAAAGTAATCAACACTCAGGCCTGATATATCTCTACGTTTCCTTCCCAAAACCCCTTCCTGAATTGTACAAGAATATACCTGCTCATCTCACAACAGTATCAAGGCTACTTAAGTCTGCATTATAGTAAAATCAGCAAATATGATACTCTTGACACGAGACACAAGGCGCGGGATGCGGGACACGGAACGTTAACGTAGACGCAGATCAAGATCACTTAAACTAGGAATTCCTGTTTAGTTGCTGGCTGGTTCATGTGTCTGCCTAGTGCTATGGCCAGCCTTTTAGTCTCATTCTTTTTCCTAATTATCACTAGTATTAGGTTATTTTGCTTGGGACCTATATATATGTTTGTTGTGGGCTCATTTGAGGCATTTTTGGGCTTGGTTTATGCAAAAGAAAAGAGACTGTTTCTTCAAGCTCTTTCTTACAAGAGTACTGTATCCTTTGATCTCTGTCAGATGGTGTGCTTGTAATCTATTGATCTGGGTTGTAATCTCTTCCATGCATCCAAAGACTTCTAGGATGCTGGTTTTGCAGCCAACTGATATGAACCGGTTCAAAATCACCCCATTTTTCCATAAATATTGAACAAATACAAATTTTACTTACCGAACATTAAATCAAAGCAAAAAACATTAATAACTCACACATATATAAAAGATAAGAACCTACAATTCGAGAGGTAGGTGATCTCCCCCAGCTCTTACAATTTGAGAGGTAGGAAATTTCTCCCAAACCCTAAACCTAAGATTCACAACAAACAATCTTATGCCAAAACTAAGTCTATTTATACTCAATAATAATAATAATAATAAAAGACTGAATTGCCCTTAGGCTAGGCACTGATGTAACAATACTCCCCCAAAACAAAACTTATCCTCAATGTGGAAAAAAAGTGAGACATTTTTTTTCTCCGCCACAACAGTCTCTATTTCTTCATCATCTGCCCCCTCATCATGCATTATGAGAACTTGTAACTTTCGATCCTTATACAGTTTCCTGGGATAAAATTCTCTTTACACTGAAAAATATAACATCTTGACTCAATTCTCCTGAATCTTTGTCTCTGTAAGGCACTTGAGTGTTGTTCTAGGTCATTATCCATAATTCCTGTCCTGTGCGACCAACCTCTGGACATCCACAGTTTGAGTTTTTTGTATAGTCGTGGTTGTAGTAGTTCGGTAGGGCGCTCCATCTATGCTACTTTTGCTGGCCTTCTCCATCCGGTTCTTGTCCTCCAACATCCGGGCTAGCTCCATCATCTCTCTCAATCCCTGCGGTCTCAATAGTCAGAGTGTTGCTCGTGTGTCATGTTTTAAACCCTTCATAAAATTCTCGTTCAACCCTACTTCAAAAATTCCCTTCAGTCTTCTCGACAATAGCTCGAATTTTTAGTTGAGTCTGATTGTAGCGCCCATGAGCAGCAGGCAGACTGGCTTCCACACAATCAATGCACCTGGCGCCAAGACGTTAGGCTATGGGCGCTTAAGCCCTCATTGAGTACTCCCAGATCGAGAAAGTGAAAGTCCTGCATCCAAACTAGGTGCCAAGTTTTGGATTCGGGGCGCCTGTTTTTAGAGAACTGGGGCCCCTAGGCTCTCCCGGAGCAGTTTTCACAAGAACTTCTATTCATGTCACGATTTCAGACAACGTATGTGTGGGCTTGGAGCGTAACTCTTCCAAATTGTTCATAAAAAAAATCCTGGTGAAGGTGAGAAGGATTCTAGTGTTTTTCGATGTGTGTTTCTGTGTCGGATCAGTAGGAAGAGTGTGGAGTAGTGTATTATATGTTTCTTCGTGTAAGTGTGGAGAATAAGCTCTTGGGAATCCTTTACAAAACTCTCTGAAATTCATAGTATAATTTGTGATGGTGTAGCTCCGTGGTATTTTCTCATTCTTGGGTTTTTCCACGTAAAATTCATGTGTTCATTTCTAGTTATCTTTTTAATATGTTTCTGGTTTAAATTTATTGTTCTGGTTTTCTAGAATGATGTAATCATATTTCGCCGTGACATTGAGAATTCTTTGGAGGATTCTCAACACGAATCACTCCTTATACTTCATGACAGTCCCCTCCTGAATTAAGGCATAGAATAACTTGTGTAGTTCTTCTTCTCGAATGGCTTAAAAATGTTCTAACAATCAAGTCTTAAATTCATCCCACAAAGGGATCAAGTATATAACCTCCTTCCAGTGAAACCATACTAGGGCTTTTCGCTCCTAACACAACCCAGCTGACATGAGCTTCTCCATCCCAATTAGCCCATTCACCGCAAAATATCGTTTTACCATACATACCGACTCATGTGCATCTTCTTCATCGAAGATCGATATCTTAAATTTCCTAACATTAGCATCACCAACTTAACTTCCTCTCTCTCTCTCTGTCGTTTTACCCCATGTATCTAAGATAAAAATCCCTCCTTCGATCATAGTCATACCTCATTATAATGTTTCTTATTTCTTGTTTTGCCCCTCCCAACCCTTTTCATATCCCTTCCTTCATGTTTCGGACCAACCCCCTCCATCAGAAATCTCGAATCCACTCCCCGTCGGAGTCCTAGAGGAAGTTCGTGATGGCGGATATTTTCCTACTCATGTTCCTCACATTCAATCTCTTTCCCTCTTTCCCTTTCGAATGGTCTCGGACTTTGCGATCAACCTTTGGTTAGAGTTGAGGGGTCTTGAATTGTATCTCGATGAGCATATTTATCATCTCCTCAAGGCTCTCAAATCAGTCTGTCATTCGACTCTCTATGGAAAAAAACCCCTAGAGACGGTCCTACATTCAGTTTTTCATAGAAGAAATCATATCCTCTATGACGATGAACCTTTCTTCCATCTCGGATTTAAGTTAACTCGTCTCTTCCTCAAATTTCTTCTCCAAATCATTTACATTCTTAGTTGTCATTACTCTCAAGAAAATTTTCGATCACAGAAGACGGAAGCACCTATACTCTGAAATGACATCGATGAATTCCCAGATAGTCTGAATCGCCTCTATATCGTGAGATTCGAACCAATTTGATTCGTTAAATCGTGGTTTCCGGCCCTCTGATTGTTTGAATCGGGCTATGCTAGTCAAAAAGCTCAAATCGCAATTTTCTACAGGGCCAACTATGAAATTTCGGAAATTCCAATCGTTTGCTTTGTCAGACATGCAACTATACCCTGCAACACAATTTCTTCATATTTTCTAGCTAGGTCGAAATTTTGCAGCATTAGACATCGTGATTCAAACTTGGCCTTCCTCCACTAGCTCTAATTGTGGTTGTGTTGCAAAGACTAAGAGGAAACATAAGGACAGGAGTTACCGATCTCTATATGCAGTAAATAAGGTCTGCTTAGGGCAGCTGCAGCTGTTTGAAGAATCAGTTGTGAAGCTGCTGAAGAAAAGACTGTTATTTAAAATGTTGTGGTGGCTATTACAAAAAAATTTAAAAAAAACAAAATTTAGACCGGAGCTTTGTAGCAGCTACTGCAGGTAGCCGAGTCTATTGGGAAAACTCAGCTTTCAGTTGCAGTTTTTTGCGAACGCAAGCAAACCACAGTATTGTCAAACAGGAAAAACTGCAGTGCACCACCACACCCTTGACCCAAACACACCCTAAGCCGATCCCGTAAGTCTTCATTGGAGACAAAAGTCGCGATCTCGTTATTGCCTTCCCTGCAAGCTGAACTCACAACTCTAATGCAGGATGGAGCGAGAACAAGAGAGATGGGAGTTTTGGAGCCCCTGTAGGTTGCAATCCAGTAGAGCCTTCCTAGCTAGCTCTAATCGCAATTGTATGCAAAGGCGTGGAATGGGATGAAAGATGGAGTTTCGAGCCTCGGTAAGCCGCAATCCTTCGTCGCCAACGAGCTTAACTCATCGCGACCTAGACGTCGCGAACTTGCCGTAGCTTCCATTGGTAAGCCGCAATCCCAACGTTGCTTTCTCAGCTAGCTCTTACCGCGACTATTCTGAGGTATACCACGATCTTTTTCTTCCGAGCAAAAAAAAGTTGCTCTTAGATAGTTGAATCGCGAAGGAGATACCAGAGATCTATTGCTCTAATACTAATTTGATACAAACTGATGTCAAAATCAATACGTCTTTCCATAAAATTTTGGGCAAACACAAATTTTATTTTCCGAACACTAAATTAAAGCAACACAACACTAATAACTCACTCAAATATAAAAGATAAGCAATTACAATTCGAGAGATAAGCGATCTCTCCCAATTCCTACAATTCGAGAATCAGGAAATCTCTCCCAAACCCTAAACCTACGACTCACAACAGACAATCTCATATCTAAACCTAACACTAAACATAAAAGGTATATTTATACACAATAATAATAATGATAATAATAAACTAAATTGTCCTTAGGCATACAAAAGACCAAATTACGCTTAGGCTACCCACGGGCGTAACACCAACCTGCAGTTTTCCTGTTTTAGTTTCAGCCCATCAGCCAAATACACCAATTACTCGGCCATCATCAAAGCCTCCATTCTCATCTTGCAACTTACCTAAACTCCTCCCCTGATCATCCCACACCATCTAGCAACCCCAAATCAGTGTCACTATTAGTCAGTCTTAGCAATTGCTCTGTATCAAGTACTAATCAAATGTCTAATATGGTCAACGTACTCATATCCAAATCATTGTTTCACTGCAAGTACTACCTACTAAAAAATTCAAGAAAATTTTTACTCTAACCATATACTCAGTCCTTAACTACGCTATCAATACAAGAAATTTCAATCGGTAGTTGTTCTGCTGTCTCAGAGTACAACAGCCAAAAGCAGCGCAATTCACAGAAGTGTCACCCCAAACAGCATTAAGCTGCATGTTCCTCCTTTCCACATAAAACTAGACATCAGTTTCAAAAATTATACCAGCTAGCTTACATTAGCACACAGAAACATCACTGCTGCACTGATTACCATGAATGGTTTCACGATTTGCTTGCATCCTTTGTCAGTTTATGTCTCCGTTAATAAAATCATGGCATTAATTTGACTAAAAAAAGTATAAGCTTTCTATGATTCATGTGATGTGAATGCTAACTTCTACGCTGGCTAATGCTCGGTACAATATATTTGCTTCCATGAAACTTTACCTAATCTGATAACAATGTACATCCGATAAATAATTATTAAATCAATGTAGCATTGCACATGGACATACAACAGTTGTCATCAAACAAATTGTTGGGAGTTATAATATGAAATAATTTATTCCTGTGAGAAGTTATGATGAATAAATTATTTCCTTAGAATTAAGGAGAAATTTCTTTTCCTATTTTATATTTATTTTGTTGGATTGGGAATTATTTGTTTTCCTATTTTAAGTTATTTCTTATATCTCCTAATAATTAATACGAATTGATTATTGGACATATTAGGTGATAGATCTTTCCTTTCATATCATTTCCTTTTTATTATTTTTCCTATTATAAGATTTTTGTAAAAGTTATTTATACCACCGTTCATTTCAACGAAACAATCAAGGATTTACTTTATTCCGCATTATTCAAAATTTCAACATGGTATCAGAGAAAACACGATTCTGAGTCTTACCATCTCCTCTTCCACGTCGAAACCCCCATCTGTCTTCTTTCTAGGCCGAAACACATGACAGACAAAACTCAAAATTCAGCCAAGCCTGAATCTAATAAATTCGATAATCCGAACGACCCCTTTAATCTTCACTACTCAGATCAACCCGATCACGTGCTCGTTAAGCAGTCGTTGAATGGAGAAAACTACAATAACTGGAGGTGTGTCATGTTGATGGCTCTCAGCATCATAAAACAAAGAAGGTTTCGTCAACGACACCGTCAAAGAACCACCAGAGACGTCCACCGCAGAACTTCAACAATGGAGGCGCAACAACAACTTATCAAGGCATGGTTGTTTAATTGCAGAAGACATTGGAGCAACTATTATATACAATGAGAGTACCCATGAAATATGGCTCGACTTGAAGGAACATTTTTTCTCGTACCAACAGCGCTCATATTTTCCATGTCGAATAAGCTATCCACGATTGCAAGCAAGGTGAAATGATAGTTAGAGCTTATTACACCAAGCTTAAAGACCTATGGGATGAACGTGGCACCCTCTATAACATTCCTAAATGCACGTGTGGTGTCATGAAGGACGTGATGTAGTTTCAAAAAAACCAGAAAACCATGAAATTCCTTATAGGGCTTAATGAAACATACACTGGTATAATAGAACATATTTTATGCATGGATCCCCTTCTCAATGTCAGCAAGACACATTCTCTCATGCTCCAAGAGGAGAAGCAGCGCGGGATGAACAATGTAAGTGCACCACAGCCGGAAGCTTCGGCTTTTGCCGTGATGAATAATGCACGGAAACCAGAGAAGGTTTTCAGGCCTAAAAAATCTCATTTAAAGTGTGAGAAATGTGACAAAATTGAGCATGCCTCAGACACATGCCGAACACATCTCAAATGCGATTATAGTGGATGACTGAGACATACCATCAATGACTGTAGGAAGCTGCAAATGGCGAATCCAGCCGGCAATAAACTTGAATGAAAAAATTTTGCTCCCAAAGCCAACCATGCAGATGCCAATACATTGACGAGTCCTACACCATTCACCATTACAGTCGAACAATATCAAAGTCCCATATCACTACTGCAGAGAACAAATAATTCAATGGCTAATCATGTTCGTAGTACATCAGCCATGAGTGATATCTTAGGTAAAATCTTTTGTGCCTCTGTTTTTGACTAAGATACCAATACACGCAACCATGCAAACCATGCGGATATTAATACATCGACGAGTCCTACACCATTCACCCTTACAGTCGAACAATATCAAAATCTCATATCACTACTTACAGAGAAAAAATCTAATTCGATGGCTAATCATGTTGGCAAAACACCTCTGTTTTTTACAAAGAAACGCTCTGGATTCTTGACACGAGCCACGGATCACATGGTATATTCAGCCAACCTACATACTACAAAATCCAGTGTCACCAATCGAAAAGTTCACTTGCCTAACGGGGCTACTGCAACTGTCACGCACATAGGGAACATCCATTTTGTTGACTTCGTTCTACAAAATATTTCTATTAGCAAATTTGTGTTTGATTCACAATGTCTTGCCATTTTTAATAACCACACTTATGTGCTACAGGACCAACAGTCGGGAAAGATGATTGTGATAGGAACTCAAATAGGAGAACTCTACTACTTTGATTCTCCACAAAAGAGCAAATGCAATGTTGCTATTTCACCATCCCCAAATCTCTAGCATAAACATCTAGGCCACTCATCGAATAAACTTTCCAGCTTGTTTTCTTTTCCAATTATAGATAAGAAAATTTGTAATATTTTTTATTGTTTAATTAGCCCATTGGCTAAGCAAACTCATTCATCTTTTCAAACAAGTTTTATTGGCTCAAAAACACCTTCTGAATTAACTCACGTTGACATTTGGGGAGGATACCAAGTTCCTTCAATCACAGAAGCGCGGTATTATCTCACAATTGTTAATGATTATACTCGATACACATGAACTTATTGATGAACCATAAATCAGATACACATTCATACATCATCAAGTTCATAAACCTCGTTGAAACACAATTCACTCTAAAGGTCAAAATCATTCGAAGTGATAATGGTCATGAATTCACATTGAGGAATCTTTATCTCAACAAAGGCATCATTCACCAAATTCAGTTGTGTCTCCACTTCGCAACAAAATGGAGTAGCCGAAAGAAAACATCGTCACTTACTCAACATAGCCCGAGCCTTATTATTTCAAGCTAATTTACCCAAAAAATTTTGGGGAGATGTAATCCTAACTGTCACCCACCTAATTAACCGAACACCAACACCCCTTCTCCAAGAAAAGACTCCTTTTGAAATGCTCTTCCAAACACAACCCACATATGATCATTTGCGAGTGTTTGGGTGTCATTGTTTTGCTTCAACACATCATCACCGACCAATCAAGTTTGATCCCAGAGTCATTCGATGTCTTTTCTCATGGTATTCATACGCGCAAAAGAGCTATAGAGTTTATGACCTTTCAACTGAGAAGGTTTTTGCATCACGAGATGTTCGTTTCCATGAAAACACTTTTCCTTCCCTTTTTTCGCTACAGATAAAAGTTCAATTTCGCACTTCACCACCCACACCGACATGCCTTTATTTGATGAATTACTTCAAGAAGATATCTCATCTTCTCGAGACAACGAAATCCCGTCTCAAGAGACTCCTTCACCTTCACTCACTCCAAATTTATTCTTAGTACAACCTGCAACTCCAGACCAACAAATATCATTACCACGACCAATGAGAACGACAAAAATGCCTAGCTATTTGCGTGAGTATCATTTTGGTATTTCTCCTCTCACGACACAACTCAACATCGAACTCCGTGTTGGCCAAAGCTACAGGTACCTTCTATCTATTAACCGACGTCTTGTCACATGCTAGATTATCACCTAAACATCGTGCTTTTACCGCCACTCTTTCAATTGAAAAGGAGCCAAGCACCTTTGTAGAAGATGCTTGTAATCGAAAGTGGCAGGTTGCTATGCGAGAAGAACTTGACGCACTAAACGCCAATGGCACATAGTCCATTGTACTATTACCGCTGGAAAAAGGTCAATTGGATGCAAATAGGTATACAAAATCAAACTTCGTGCAGATGGGACAGTTGAATGCCACAAGGCCAGATTAGTGGTAAAAGGGTATAATCAAATTGAAGGGATAAATTACCACGAAACCTTTCCCCCTATAGCAAAGCTTATAACTGTTTGGCTACTCTTTGCCTTAGCTTCAACCAAGCAATGGCATCTCCACCAACTAGATGTCAATAATGCTTACTTGTATGGGGACCTCGACGAAGACGTATATATGTCGCTACCTCTTGGCCTTCGACAAAAGGGAGAGACTCGAGTTTGTAAACTCCACAAATCATTATATGGTCTCAAACGTCTATGGTCTCAAACAAGCTTCACGACAATGGTTCATCAAGCTTTCCACCGCTCTAAAGCAAGCCAATTTTATGCAATCAAAGACAGACTATTCCTTATTCATCCGATCCTAGAATGGTAAATTCATCGCACTTCTTATATATGTAAATGATGTCATTATTGCAGGGAACGACTTACAAGAAATCGAATATATCAAAATATTCTTGAGGAATCAATTCAAATTAAAGGACCTTGGACAATTGAAATGTTTCCTTTGTATTGAGGTTACGCGATCTCAGAAGGACATTATGCTTTCACAGCGGAAGTATACTCCTGAAAAACTCGAGGATGTTGGGTACTTCGGTGCAAAACCAACCACTTTCCCTATGAAACAAAACTTATCTCTTAGCAAATCAGAAGGAGAATATGTCAGTGATCCATCAACATACTGAAGACTAGTTGGGAGATTAATCTACTTGACTATCACACTTCCCGACTTGGCATATGCAGTACATATCTTAAGTCAATTCATGAACAAGCAACGAGTGCCACACTTAGAAGCAGTCAATCATGTTCTACGTTATATAAAATAGACAGCAGGACAAGGAATTTTCCTCTCAGCAGAAAGCTCAACCCAACTACCAACTAAATGTAAATGTCTTTTGTGATGCAGATTGGGTCAGGTGTCGTGACACTCAAAGATCAGTTACTGGGTATTGTATCTTCTTTAGGAGTTCATTAATTTCTTGGAAAACTAAGAAACAGACTACAGTATCACATTCTAGTGCAGAAGCTGAATATCGGTATATAGCCGCCACCTGCTGCGAGATTATTTGGCTAAAAACAATTCTACAAAATTTGAGGATCATGCATTCACATCCTGTCAATTTATTTTATGACAACCAAGCAGCACTTCACATCGCCTCGAACCTGGTATGCTATGAGTGATCAAAGCACGTCGAGATTGATTGTCTTCTCATACGGGAGAAAGTTTAAAAATGAATAATAAAGTTACTCATATGTCTACTTTAGAACAGCCAGCAGACGTTTTCACAAAACCAATAAACTCCTACTCAGGAAGTTATGAATCATTAACATACATTCCAAACTTGAAGAGAGTGTTAGGAGTTATAATATAAAATAATTTATTCCCGTAAGAAGTTATGATGAATAAATTATTTCTTTAGAATTAAAGTGATATTTCATTTCCTATTTTATATTTATTTTCTTGGATTAGAAATTATTTGTTTTCATATTTTATGTTATTTTCTATATCTTCTAATAATTAATATGAATTGATTATTTGAGATATCAGGTGATACATCTTTCCTTTCATATAATTTCATTTTTATTATTTTTTCTATTATAGGATTCTTATAAGTGATATTTATACCCCTGTTTATATCAATAAAATAATCAAGGATTCCACTTTATTATGCATTATTCTGAATTTCAACACAAATGAAATATTGAAATATAACTAATCCAACTTGGGTTTGATAAAAGTATTTTACGATAGAGAAACTTCCATGATGTTTCTAAAAAATTAGCATCATTGTATTTGGTATGACATGATTTAAAAGAATTAAACAAATTCAAAGTAAAAATAATTTAATTCAAACTACTAGAATGCATAAAATAAATCATAGGGGAATAACAACAAAAGAGTAACTAATAACCAACTTTAAGGAGTATTAAGTTAATGATCAAGATAATGTGTAACAAAACCAGGAAGGTAGATTGCAAAATGATTATAATGAAGAACATAAATCATACCAAGTCATGATGAGGGAAAACTAAATAAAGTTCAGTGGTTTGGATCTCAAACAAGATAAAGTCGTCAAGCCCGTTACCTTTAGTCCCGGCACATGGTCTCTGAGCGTCGCATTTATGCATAATGAGAGGTTATCTAATTTAAGAGAACCAATAACAAGGTTAAATCATACTGAGAGATGAAGAACATGTTAGTTCACAAACTACGATTTCGTATCACTACTATTAGGGTCCCATACTTTATGAAATTGTATTTGTTGTTCAACTAACTTTTGATTGAACTTTTATTTTGTGTGATATTATTACTATTTAAAAAATTTATCATATTTTTTTTGCTTTCCATGCAATCACATTATGTTTCTTACTTCGTCGAGTAACCAGGCTTCTCCACACATAGGTGCAATATCCAAAAGTTGATCTCCTATCAATAAATGAGTCAGCCAAATCTACAACAGCATCCATCTTTATATTCTTTTATGTGATCTTTTGAAAGAGTAAGTCTTTACCTGGTGTAGTTTTTAGATATCCGAGAATTTTGATGACTACTTCAAGGCATTTCTTATAGGATGATGCATAAATTGAATTACCAAACTCACAACAAAGGCATTAAATTGTGGTATATGTGATAAGTCTATCAATTCGCCCACCAATTTTTTATACCTAACTATATAAACTAAATCAAATTTCTTCCCATCTCTCAATTTCTAATTTGGATTAACAGGACTGCCTACAAATCTACACCCACTCATCCCAATTTCCTTGAGAAGAACTTACTTCCGCTGGAAGATAACAATTCTTTTCTTCAATCTCAGGGTTCCAAGGCTTTGAAATGCATCATTTCTATGAGAATAATATTATCCACATACACAATCAATATGATTAATTCTCATCATCTGAATGTATGAAGAAAATTGTACAATCTCCATGCCCTTGAGTATAACCCTGATCTTTAATAATTACTTTAAATTTCTCAAATCATGCTCTAAGTGACTGCTTCAACCCGTATAAGAATTTTTTCAATTTACACATTTTTGTGCCCAACTTCTCAATCTTGCAGTTGCGTCCATATACATATCTTCCTCCCACTCCCCATTCAGGAAGGCATTTTTTACATTTAATTGTTATAAAGGCAAGTCAAGATTAGCTGTAAGAGACAGAAAAACTCTTACAAAATTGAGCTTTGCAATGGGGGTCAATGTCTCTAAATAATTAATGGCATAGGCCTGAGTGAATTCTCAGGCTACAAATTGAGCATTGTACCGTCCTAGAGAGCTGTCAGAATTATATTTGATTGTGAAGACCCATATGCAACCGATAGTTGTCATTCCGCTAGAAAGATCAATCAATTCTCATTTGTCATTTTTTCTAAGAGCTTTAATCTCTTCGAAAATAGTCTCTTTCCATTAGGGGTTTTCAAAGCACGTAGTTCTTAGAATTTTCATACATTAAAATTATGAAGTAAAATCACAAAAAGAGGGTGTGAAGTTTCCATACGACGTATAGAGGGAAAATGGATGCTCGGTGGAAAACTTTTCCCCAATGGGATGACTAAACTCATTCGAATTGGGTTCAGATTCACAGTTAGAAGACCCAGAACTCGAAAAGGAGATGCCCTGAACATGGGGTAAATAATTAGTGAAGACATTACCTGGTGTGTTTGCGGATTTGGGGAAGTGTAAAGAATTTGTAGATTCATTCTTTTAAGTTGTCCTCTGTTATGAATAGACAAAATCAAATGGTCTCATTGTCGTAGTTTTTTCTATTTCTTCTTTGTTACGAACAGTCATAAGATGGAATGGTAGAAATTTCAATATCTAAAAGGCTCGACGCATTCTCTACTGATAAGATTTTGCTAAGATTTTCAGGTGGAATGCTCAAGTTTTGAGATATACTATTTTGTGGGAGTCTTCAGTTTAAAAAAAAAATCCTTAAATTCGTTGGAAAAATCTTTATTTTTTTCTCTTCCTTAAATATGAGGTGAAAAAAATAGTTGAAGTTAAAAAAAAGTGACATCTATGATAACAAATATTTTTCTAGCAGTAGAATCAAAGCATTTATAACTTTTTTGGCTAGGAACATAACAACCAAACACACAATTTTTTGCTCGGCGTTCAAATTTGCCTTAATGATAAATGTGAATGAAGCAGTAAACCCAAATATCCTCAGAAAATGAGAAGATGAAAGTCGATTCTTCGAAAATTTTATTTAAAAAAATATCAAAAGATGTTTCAAAGTTTAAGACCTTATTCGATGATCTATTTATGAGAAATGTAGCAAGAAAAATGGCTTCACTCCGAAAATATTTAAGCACCTGATTGGTAATTAGCAGAGCTCAAGCTATCCCCAATAAGTGCTTTCTTTTCCTTTCAGCCAACTTATTTTATTGTGAAGTGTCATCACATGATGAATTATTCTTTTTTTAAAGAAATAATTGACCTAAAGTGTTTTTGAAATACTCTAGACCATTGTCACTCCATGTATTTGAAAGGTTGTTTCAAATTGATTTTGTAACATGATGTAAAACTTTTTAAAAATTATTTCTATTTAAGATTTTTCTTTCATTAAATAAACTTAACATAGAGTGATTATCAATAAAAATCACAAACCATTTTCTTTCGGAGTTAAGGGTTTTACAAGGACCCCAGATATTGCTATGAACCAATTTAAATGATGTATTAGGTTTTTATATTTCTGGAAAAAATAATGTGTGTTGATGTTTAGCAAACTGAAACACTTCACTTTGAAACAACATATTTTTATTCTGAAATAACTGAGGATTATTTTTTATGATGAAAATTGGAATAACCTAACTTATAATGTCATAACATAATCTTATTACCTTTAGAATAAACAAAATTTTAAAAAGCATTTTGACATTATTTATTCGAGTTCAGTCCATCTTCAAATAATAGTCCATATTTTTTTCCTTAGCACTGTCAATTATCCTCCCCATGATCAATTCCTGAAACTCATAGCAAAAAGAATAGATTTTAGTTTGGCATTGGTGATCAGTAGTAATTTTACTAATAGACAACAAATTACATGATAGAATAAAATTATGAAGAATATCGCAAAGGGTTAACAATGAGGAGAGTTTGACAGTTCTCTTCCTGATAATTATCAAGAGAGAATCATCGACAATTTTGACCGTTCCATTGTCTGCATAAAATCTATAGGTGGAAATAAATTTAGAGCCTATCACATGATCAATTGAACAAGAGTTAGTTATCTAAGAATCAAAAAAACTAGGAAAAACACCTAACAAAGCAGCAAAAAAGAGTTATCCATTTGTACTAAAGTGCAAGACGGAATCAAGAATAATAATGAAAATTGAAATAAATTTTGCAACTGTTACAATTGCTCCTTGGTGAAAGGGATTGCATTCAAGTTAGTAGACGACTCTTAGAGTTTTTTCAGTAGCAAATTGATAAGCTCGACCTAGACGCTTGAATTTTAATTTCAAATTTACAAGTTTTTCATGAAGCTTCAAACATGTCTCCTTCGTGTGCAATAGTTTATGCAATGCTCGCACTATGTATTTTTCGCTCTAGACAAAATAGGGGATACTAAATCCAACAAAAAGAGTTTTGGTTAATTTCACCAATTTTTCAAAATACTCCATCGGATTATTTACATTGATTCCCTTAATCACAACAAGTTTTTTCAATATTCAAGTGTCTTAACTATCTCAGAACTAGATAATCATTGGCACCTTGGATTCCTCTCGTCGAGCCGCTCAACTTGAGTAAGAATGCTAAATTTTGAGATCGTTTAGCATTCCAATTGATGCAACAAAACTTCTTATTATATTTCAAATGTTTGATTTGGGCTCATTTGGACTCGGATTGGATCACTTTCGATGTCAGAGGCTCAGTTTGACAATAAATATGTTAAAATTGAGCCTCGAATGATCTTGAATTTGAATTTAGAATATCTCTTGCTAAAAATACATCAATATTCGTGTTCGAAGGAAAAAAAATTTTAATGACACAACAATGAGAATTATACTTACTTTGTGTTCACATGATTATTTAAAAGTGCTTAATAAGCCACTTCCAAGACACTAATTTTACAATAATATTTTTTGTGTAATAAAGAGAAAACTAGTTCTATTAAAGTTGATTATATTACAATACAAAGTTGTATCGCAAATCCAATAATTGGAATAAAGTAGATAAAATAACCAATTTTACTACATCATTAGATTTGCATATGAGTTTGTGAGTAAGATAGGTACTTTGATACAAATTTGGTATGCCTACTGGGGTGAGTTCGCGTAGTAAGATCATTGGATCTAAAATTTGAAAGATCTTAAAGGGATAAGTACATATCCACCCAGCCAGACATACCAACCGTCTCTTGTATCATGCAGTTGTTAAACATTCCTAATTGTCTAGCTAAGGACTTCAAGTTTCAATATTATTTAAATGGGCTGCTGCGACTTATAAGTTGAAACAAAGAAAGACTCAATAATCCAATTTAACACCATATTTACTACTTTATGAAAGAAGAGTACCAAGAGGTTTAGATATTGTTTATTTTCAATGAACAAAACAATCATATCACCACAACATCATTTCAATCTAAAATTGCTGTCACAAAAAACCTAATGAATTTCTCTAATCAACCAGATGATCCAACACAATTAAGTACCCTAAAAAGTTAGACCCAAGCCTGTAATTCAAGTTCATGCAGGAAGAACTGTTCAATTAACTTAAGAGGTTACCAAAGCATCTAGACATATAATTCCGTGTTTATCATTAGATGCATTAGCATATATCTAAACTAGTTGTCCCAATCCTATATGAATCCTTGTGCTAGACCCCGCTAATAAAGCTATAATAGGTGTTAAGTATCTTTACAACTTTCACAATTTCTAGTTCTGTTTACAGTGGTTAACCAACTTTGTTACAAGATAAATTCTATCTGCTTGCTCCTTTTTGTCACTATTACTCATATCAAAATTATCAAGTCTAGTTTTCACAACATTTAAGATTTAAACATTTTTCTACAACCTTACTAGTTCTAACAAAAGTCTACTGTAGTATTCACATTTTTGAGCACTCAACTTGGCTATCAAAGATTTCCAAGAACTATTGATCTATGTTCATAGTCCATCTTAAGTATGGAGATCGCCAATTGAAGTTGGTGATATTGATAAAACATGACCTGATAAATTCCACATTACCGGTAAAGACTATGCCCACAACGAGCTAGGATAAAGCTAATGTTGATGGGATTTTTGCTTAAGATGATAATAATATAAGCTTTAACATTCTCAGCCAAAAGAGGTACAAAAAATTAAAACAGCAGAAAATAAGAGAATTGTGTAGGGATAATAAGATTGGCTGTCAAAACTTGAAATGGTTGGTAAAATCTCACCAATTGCCATACAAGACTCTGCATTTCCTTCTTTCCTGCTTCTGTTGTTCGCAGCCAGTGCCACCATTTTGATGGATGCACTACCTGGATCCTTTTCACATTTTCATACATTTCATCAATGTTTAATGAGTTTACTTCCTCTGCAGTATACATCAGCTTTGACAGGGATAAGCCTTCGGTGTGGAACACAAGCCATATCTCATTTGACTCGGATTCAAAAGATTCTACAAAGCGAGCTATATGTTCTAAACCTTCTTCACAGTTAGCTTTTGTCTTGAAATTCCCAACATCTGTGCTCCCAATATCATATTTACATGTTTTCACCCAAACATCAGAGATATCATTCCATATCAAGTTGTCAGAATGGACTTCATCTTCCATTGAAAAAGTAGTAGATAATCCTGTCTTTCGTAATTCGTGTAATGAAAAGGAGGCATTTAAAAAAATTTCACCAAAGTACTTTTCACGCAGGCCACTTAAGTAAGCACCACTTCCTCGCTCCACCTGAATAGAAAGCACACTTCTAAGAAAATACTACATATCAGAAATGTGCTATACTGCATAAAGATGCTATAATGAGCTCAATACTTAACAATCAACAGTGAAAAATTGATCAACTCAACTAGATTTCTATTAAAATTTAAGAGCACATTTGTAGGAAAAAAAAAGAAAGCAGTAGCCCTATTTATAAAGTTTTATAATAAATAAGGTCAAGAAGTAAAAAAACCAAGAAAAAAAAATATGACAACTTGAAAAACTAATATGGAAAGATTATCTCCATTATTTATGCGTCCATTAATTCCGCCTCCATCAATATGGCATCAAACACAGTCCTCCATCTTCCTTAATTTAAGCCACCTGAAAGATACATAGCATTATTACTATCATCTCATCAATCTAAGACCTATTTATTTTGTAATTATTATTTTATCCACTCTCAATTCATGTACTATTGTCAATATTTTCTTCCTGATTTTGTATTGTTTCTTTTACAAGCTCGCTTAGTATTGTATAAATACCATATGAATGTTTGAATTAATGATGCGGGGATCCCTAGGAGTTGGACAGGCCGGGATTAGCCGAACCGGTTCAACAAAGGGGTGTAGGGGTTGGTTCTTGTTATGGGCTAGGGTTGCCGCACAAGGGGAGGGCCACTTCTCCAATAAATACCATATGAATGTAGGGATGTCACGTTACCTCCTCCGGAGGAGATTTGGATAGGCTCTAGTCATACTGGTTACTAGCAGTCAGTTTTGCTTGAAAAGCATCCATATTATTGTATACATTGCAGCATGTTTGGTCATGATTCTGATCATTGTTTTCATTTACATCATGAATTAAGGAAGTTTCCTACCACTCGACTGCCCCCTGGCGAGCAGAAATCTACTCTTCCTACTTCCTCCCAACCATCTATGCAGGCTGCTGATGCTGTCATGGTTTTGGTTGACCCTCTAACCGTGGATGTTGCAGCTGTAGGGGGTTTGAATGATTTGCCTGCTCCCTCTTTAGATGCTACCAGGATGCCTCCTCCTGTTAGTGTGGAAGTTGAGGTGGCTCATGTGTCTTTTCCCGTGGATGTTACAATTGGTAATTTTGATGAACCCTCTGTTTTCCCTGAACTTCAAACCGAGCCCTCCACTCACATACTTACTGTATCACCCAATCAAATTGAAACTGTTGATCCCGCTCAGCCTTCAACTACTGGGGTTACTTCTTCACAACAATACCCATCACCATTAGTTGTTTCTGCCTTAGAATCTGAATGGCAAATTCAGAGATATAGCATAAAACGAGGTAGAAGGAAATCTGAACTTCCAAAATTGACAACCAAATATTACTGATATCATTTATCACTCAGAAGGTGAGCACTTGCACCTACCCCCTAGGATTGCTAGGTGGGAGGATGTCATGGGTCATAATGTTTAATGTTTTGGTGTGGAACATTAGAAGAGTGGCGGACCCTCACTCTTTTAATTGTTTAAAGCATTTATGAAGGGTCCATAAACCTGATATTCTTGTTCTTTTGGAGCCTCTTGTCTCGATTCATAAAGAAAATATCATTAAGAAGCTCAAGGGTTATTTGCATTTCTGCAATGTGAACAACAAAATTTGGTTATTTTGACAGAACAATATCACTGTTAATATCATTGATGACAATGTGCAATATGTTTTCATTCAATATCAATTTGAAATATTTTCTGGTTGGGCTACATTTATTTATGTCAGCTCTCTTTTAAGGGATAAACTCCTTCTTTGGCAACAACTTACTCATATGGGAGTTGTCATTACTGATAACGGGATAAAATCCTTCTTTGGCAACAACTTACTCATATGGGGGCTGTCATTACTGATAATTTGTTCGTTGGAGGTAATTTAAATATGATTATGTCGCCTACAGAGAGATGGGATGGTGTTAAGGTTGACACAAGTCTTATAAATCGTTTTTGTGAACACATTGAGGAAACTGACCTTAATGACTTAAGTTTTTCTGGCCCTCCTTATACTTCGCGAAGAGGTTTTCGTATGCAACGTTTGGACAAATTTTTGGGAAACTCTCAGTTTTTGAGCTACTACAATATTATATAAGTCAAACATTTGAATCATGCTGCTTCGGATCACAATCCTATTTTGCTTACTTTAGTTTTTCATTCCAAACCTTCTCTCTATCATTTTAAATTTCTTAATGTGTGGGCTACTCACACCACTTTCATTGATTTAATTAAGCAGGCTTGGGTTTCTAGAGGAAGTGTTTCTAGAGGAAGTGGGAATC
>NW_018164953.1:389476-398472 GCF_001263595.1 Phalaenopsis equestris | reverse complement strand
TTCTAAAGGCCTAACAGGAGGCCCAACATGGATTCTTTTCTTTAGAAGCTCAGGTGATTGCTACTCCCGATCTCGTGTCTAAACTAGCGGATGCTCATCACACTCTTCTAAAGGAAATTTCTATTGAGGAGGATTTCTTTAGACAGAAAGCTTGAGATAATCATTTCAAGAATGGTGACAGCCACCAAATATTTTTTTTGCTACTATCAAACATCGCCGTAACATAAATATAAATACCATCATCAATCAAACATCGCCGTAACATAAATATCATCATCAAGATTGTCACTGAGTGATCCTCTGTTCTCACTGATATTGATCAGATTGGTTCTAATGCAGTTGATTATTTTTCTTCTATTTAAGTTGATACTTCACCTGTCACTGATATTATTTCTGATTTTTTTGAGGACCAGAGAGATGATTTCCAATCTCTCTTTGTCTGACCCCCCCACTGAGTTGAAAATTTTCAATGCCCTTAAAGATATTAGCTCACAGAAGGCTCTTGGCCCCGATGGTTTCACCTCCACTTTTTATATTTCATGTTGGAGCATTATTAAGAATGATGTAGTGTTGGCTATTCAAAGCTTTTTCCAGGGAGTTGACCCTACAAAGTATTTCTCTGTTGTTTTGTTTGTCCTCATCTCTAAGTCTAATATAAAATCACACTGGAAGGATTTTAGGCCCATATCACTAACCTCGGTTGTCTCTAAAATTATCAGCAAAGTGATTGTGGCCTGTCTCCAAACTCTCCTTCCTTCTCTTATTTCTCCTCAACAATCAGCATTCATTAAAAGTCGTGACATTTCTGATAATATTCTATTGGCACAGGAAATTTTACATGATCTTGATACAAAACTGTAGAGGTGGCAATTTGGTTATCAAACTTAATATCAAAAAAGTCTTTTATACCTTAAATTGGGATTTCATCATCAACGTTCTAAAAGCTAGAGGTTTCAATACAAGTTTTTGCTCTTTGATTAAAAGATGGTTTGCCAACAATTATTATTCAGTCTTAGTTAATGGAAACTCTTATGGTTTTTTCACTGCTTCTCGGGTCATCAAACAGGGAGACTCTCTTTCTCCTATTACTTTCATTTTAGCTTTTGATTATTTTTCTAGGATGCTTAACAGTTTCCAATTCTCACATCCTCATGCTCAGTTTTCCCACAAAGCCAAAATGACGGTCTCCAACCTTGCTTATGCTGATGACGTTATTATTTTTACTAATGCTTCTAAACCTGTCATAAAACAAGTGATGGGGCTTCTGCAAGATTTCCAAAATTGCTCTGGTCTTCGTTTTAATAGTGACAAATGTCAGATGTTTTTTGGCAAGCAGGTTAAACAACATATTACTCATTGGGGAGTTATTTTTACAGGCTTTCATCATGCCTCTCTTCCCCTTAAATATCTTTGGGTGAATTTGATACGGGGAAGGAGAAAACAGATACATATGGATGATGTGATTGATAAAATCAAACGTAAAGTATATGATTGGCGAAATGTTTTCCTTTCAACTAGGGGCAGGACTCTTTACTTACTAGTGTTTTTCAAAGTATTTCATTATATGCTTTGCAAGTGTTCAATCCCAAGAAAAGTGTTATTTGTACTATGGAGAAGCTCTTTAATAAATTTTTTTTTGGTGGGGAATGGTGCAAAGAAAATTTGGAGTACTTGGCATAAAGTTTGTAAGCCTAAAGAGGCTGGTGGCTTCGGTTTTAAAGCGCTAAAACATATTGTTGAAGTGAACCTTTGTAAACTTTGGTATAATTTTAGATTGGGTTCCTCTCTTTGGGCCATGTTTCTGAAGGAAAAGTATTGTGCTCATATTCATCATTCCTTGGTCTCGTGGAAGGTTGGAGATTCTCGTATTTGGAAGGCTGTGGTAAATGCTAGAGATACAACAAATGGTTTCATCTTTTGGGACATGGGGAGGGGAAGATTTCCTTCTAGAATGATAATTGGGATTTTTCACATAACTCTGATTTATCTCACTCTCTTCATTCTAACTCTTTATTGGTCTCGGATTTTTTTGCTAATGATGGTTGGGATTACTCTAAGTTATGTTCTATGGTTGGGGAACGCAATGCAAAGCATATTTTCACTATCCTCATTACTCCTACTCATAGGGATCTCCCCATGTGGAAAAGAAGCAATTCTCTCTCGGTTTGCAAATTCATTTATAGCACTCTACACTCATATCGGGATTGGATATGGGAAAAATGGATTTGGCATAAATATTTATCTCCCTCTATATCCTTTTTTTCTTTGGAGATATCTTAAGTCCTTAATCCCAAATGATGATATTCATAAGCTTAAGGGCTTGAAATTAGCCTCAAGATGTCATATGTGTAAAATGAAGGAGGATATAAAGCACATTTTATTTGAGTGAGCTTTCTCTTTAGATGTTTGGGATATGATTGACTCTTATTTTGGTTTCTCTTGGATACATAGAGGTTCTTTAATTAGTTATTTGTGGCAATGGAAGGATTATGATGCCTGTCAGGAGAGGTTTCCCCTCCCTTTATTGGTTCTTTGGTTCCTTTGGAACTCCAGAAACATCTTTAAGCATCACACCTCTCCCCCTTCTACTTCTTTGATTGTTGCTTATGTGATTGCCTTTTACAATAAAGTTTTACGAGCTAGTTCTTCTGTGATTAAAGTTTCTAAGCCCCCTCGGCTTATTACATGGACTCCCCCGCATGCTAATTATGTGAAATTAAATGTTGATGATTGTTGGCATCCTGACTATGCTGTAGTTGGGGGCTTATTTAGAAATTCTAAGGGGAGATGTCTTTGTTATTTCGCTTCCCCAGTAATTGTTGAAACTCAATTGGATGTAGAATGTTGGAGAGTTTATTTGGCTTTAGTGGTGGCTAACATTTTCAATTTTCATAAATTATAGGTGGAGATGGACTCTAAAATGTTTTATGATATTTTGGTTGGTACCTCTTCTCCACTCTAGGATTTTATTGGTACTTTTAAAAGAATACTAGCTCTTATAGCTGATAAACATCTTGAGGTTAATTGGAAGTTTATGCATATAGAGGGCAATTCCCCTGTCGATTGGTTTGCCAAGCATGCAGGAGAGATCTGTCACGTTGGCATACACCCCACTGACCCTCTTAGAAGACTCATCATTGGGGATACTTTAAATCTTTCTTATGTTCGGTATTAAGTTTCTTATGCTTTTTTGGCCATCAAATGAAGCTCTATTCGGTTTGGCTAGGCATTACTGTCTTTTTTCTTGCGGTTCCCTTCTATTTTGTTTGGTTTGGCCGTTTTTATCACTTGTTACAGGATGATCTCTTTTTCTGGAGTCACGAGCTGTGCTGGAGTCCCTGCTCGCGGTCTTTTTGGAGATATTTGTTACACCCATAATAGCTCTTCTGCATGATTTTCTTTGTTTTTCTCTTTTCAAGATACTTCCAAGATATACAAGTACATAGGATTACTCTTTTTTAACTTTTTTGATTTTTGGGTATACCTGTATTTTGGAGATTCTTTTTTGGGTGAGTTGTACTGCGGGGAGAGGACCCCTAAGGGTGAGTTAATTGTATTTTTTTTGTGTTTTCTAGAAGGGGATCCTCTCCCCCTCCCTATCCTTGTACCTTCTTTTTAAATATTAAAGCCTAGGGAGCTACCGCTGCTCTTTCCCACAAAAAAAAAAAGAAAAAAAAAGAATATATATATATACAATCCAAAAACAACTATTTAGATTATTGCACATTTTAGCTTCCTGAAAAAAACCTGAAACTATTTTAATGAATAGAGAACAATATATCAAAATTACAAAAATAAACTAAAGAAGTAGAAAAAGGGGTGGTTTTCTTCTCAAGCAGGATTGTGAACCAGTTTTGGGTGAGTAGCTGCATGGATAGAAGAGTTTGGATCAGTCTGCAGGTGAATGAAGAGATGTTGCATATATATGTATGTATGTGTGTATATATATATATATATATACATATACATATACATATATTATTTTTATTTTTTAATAAAGCCCAAAGGCTAATATATTAAATAGAAAGTAGGATACAAATAGAATGTGTGGAGGGCCCAAACATGACACTCTGCCCACACAATAACCACCACATCAAATGGTTCTAAAAAAAGAAAATACAACAAAATACATGAGAGACCTAAAGAAAAAAAATTAAAAAGTGTCAAAATACGGAGTATCAGGTAGCTAGAGAGCGACACAATTTTATCTTTCCTCTGCTTCTAGTTCTAGGGAAGGAGCCGGCTAATAAATTGGTAAGATGAGTGTCATTGCTAATAGTAATCAATGTATAATTCAATAAATTCCCGAGCTCGAGTCGACCTCTGTTCTTCTTCTTCCTCCTGGAATAGAGCTGTCATTCCTCATCCGAAGATTGGCTCACCTGATCAATGGAATGGTCTAAAGTGTGTCGGACATGTGTAGGTTGTTGAATATTAGAAGCAACTACTTGTTGTATCAGCTGATCTTTTATCGGATCTAAGGAGAACTCTCGTGTGTCTTGGCATGTAAGTGGGCTTTCTTCAATAATAGTGAGTGATATCAGCACATTTGGCTATGTACCTGTAGTATGGTGTAGTATGGGTATGGTGTTCTTCATCTGGAACTGCGGTGTTAGAAAGAGGATCGGGTTGCACCTTCTCCGCAGGGAAGGTAGGTGACTGATATTTAGCGATATTCGGCCTTAGATGAGGATGCAAGCGATAGCAAATAGTAGAATTGTGATCAAACATACTGCAATGAGAGCAATAAAAAGAATGTGGTTATATTTCAACCTTTTGTCAATACCCATTGTAAGTAGTGTCAATCCAAACCTCCTCCGGAGCTAGTTGAGTGATATCCCTCTCAATTAACACACAAGCCAAAAAGGGTCTGGTGACAGCAAGCGTAGGACCATCAACCTTGAGAGGCTTACCGTAAGCAGTTGCTAAAGAGTAAAGAATTTCCATGTTGAACAGACGTAATTTTAACCCTGTAAACTTTATCCAAACAGGAATGATAGAGGACTCCGCTTTTGGATCAAAATCTACAGTCCACTTCAGAATTTTCATAAAACGATTGCCGATCTTGATAAGTTTTCGAGAGAAAATGCGAGTGTAATCGACATCGCGAGATAACTGAATCAGTATATGTCGACCATCAAGTAGACCAATATTTCAACTGCATATTTCAACTGCCCAATAGAATAGTTTCATAGCATCAAACTTTTTCCTAATGATCTCCAGTTTTGGGTGACCATAAAGAAATTTCCCCACTAGAGCAAAACGTCAAGAGAACGCAAGAGTATTGGTTTCAACCTCAGTGAGAATAAGAGCAGGCTTCTCATTTTCTTTGTCAAGTTTTTTAATGAAAGTGTGATCACCACAACCTTCAAGAGTGTCGTGAAAAGATTGAGGAATATTGCGGGACTAGCCAATATGAAAACCAGACTCTGAACCTGAAAGAGGAGGATGGGTAGGAATAGGAAAGTCGTCAGCAACTGCATTAGCATAAGAACGCATCGTCGAGGCCATAGCAGATCCCGTTGTTATCTGCGTCTTGAATCCCGAAATCCCGTAGTAGTCGCTCTCCTACTGAGAGCCTGAAACTCGGCATCTCCTGTTGAGAGTGTTGAGCGTCGGGACAAAAGGACAAAGCAGTCGGCGTATCCTGCTGAGAGCGTCGAAAAAAGTTAACATCGTGTGTTCCTGTTTGGCGTCATTCACAGACTGTTGTGGTGTGTCCTCTCCCGCACCCGCATTCGCATCTTCTGCTTCGGCTTCCTCGCGTTACCGAGAGCAACGAGCGGGCTACGTACGAGAGGGGGTAGCGGAGGTGTCATTCGCGGACGATTCTCGTGTGAAGCTTTTTGTTCATGTTCGGCGTCGTTCACGGACTGCTGTGGTGTACCCTCTCCCGCACCCGCATCTTCTGCTTCGGCTTCAAGCGCTTCAGTGATTGCTAACAATGATCTACACACACACACACACACACACACAAATATATGTGTGTGTGTTATTTTGTGTCATTAGAGTTCAATTTTTGTTTTTCAGATTTCTGTCGTCGGCACAGTTTTCCCTAGTGAAAGAGTAGTTATTTCAATTGTAAAAATGATGTTGCCTTGAGCAAGGTGACAAAATCAAGATTGATTAAAACAACTTGGCTTGAGTTCTCACTACATCAAGGAGACTCAAAGGAGGGTTGGCTTTTTCTAAGCGATCATACTACAATAAGCTCAAAGTCAAGAAATCGAGGTAGGAAGGTTGGAATTAAACTCTAAAAATGCTTTGTCAAAATTGAGGAGGAAATTGAACAAGCACACTAATACAAGAAGTTAATAAGAACATGGCTTTTACATGGTAAGGAGGAATCACAATTGTAGATTTACACATTGCTCACTTTTCTAGTCAAAAGATGGGACAAGGACCTTAAACCATGATACTATCAGCAGATTGCGTGTCGACTATTTTTATATAAATTAGCCAAAATAAACTGCATGTTAGTGATGGACTCTCTTGATCTATATGTTAAGAGGATGCATCCCTAATCAATAAAGTTATATTCAAAGCAAAAGACGATAACAAACATATCATGAAGTAAAAGACAATGGCAACCATGTCAAGAAAATTAAGACAGCCGGAAAAGATTGAGAAGGCATAACTGGAGTTTACTGATAGGAGTAAGATTCTTGCTGCAAGGAACTCAAAAAGGGAAGCCATCTACCCTGAAAATGCAGGTGTAACATTTTCACGCAAAAGGACCATTCCACACAGAAATTTTGAAATAAGAATACAAAAAAATAAAGTTTAGGATAATCAGAACAATGATTTGCTTAAGCCCAAGGAGCACCAATAACCAATTGCTTACCATTATACGTTTCAAAATGAATGAATCTCCATCACTCAAGTTACTACTGCAGGATTCATTGGATGGGCTTACATCGTACAAATGTGCAGTAAGCCTTGGGCTACCCAAAGAATACGTTTGACCACTAAATAAAGGATAGGATGTGTCATGTTCATTAGAACAATTCCAACGAAATGCCAACCAAACTTCACCATATGAACCTCGGTCAAACTGTCTCTTCAGTTTGTACCTAGTTAAAATATGTATAAAAGTTTAGAATGTCTTATTACGTATAAAAATGGCACAAAACATAACTTTTAAATTGCATGAATAGGATGCAAAAGAATAGATGTTACAATGACGGATTTTATAACCTTTGAAACGAAAATAGAGCATTGCTAAGATACATATCTACTATAAGAAGCATTATTTCATTAATCAATGCGTTAATATCTAAACAATCAGCATTATAGCTGAAAATGGAAACTTTAAGTGTAAAAGCCAGACCTTGGATCAGGTATTCTTTGACCAAACGACTTTGTGTGGTTGGATTTAGCGTCATTATACGAGACAGAATCAAGAAGCCCTAGAAAGCTCGTGAAAACCTCAGGACTGGTGCATTGACCTTTATCTCCTTCATGAATCCCAAAGTGCCAGCAGAATTCAGGGTCATTGTATAAATCTAGAGATCCCCCACCTGAAAATACGAGTGAAAATGATGGCACTTCCAATATCAACGGACAGAAGTAAAAAAAAAACTAAAACATATCTTGAAATCGAACTGATTTACAAGAATAATATCCTCTTATAACAAATCCGAAAAGCATAGAAGTAACTTTGATTGAACCCAGAATCCCACCACTTCATATATAGGACAGTTAGCTCTGCAGTCTGGCAAGTTTAAAATGATCATAAAGTTCCACAAAATACTTTTTTTGGCCATAAAAATTTCATATATTTGCAAGTTTATACTAGATTACAACTGGCCTAAACAACTTCATCAAAATGAAAAAAAAAAATCAACGCATTTAAAAAATTATATGATTGACCTTTCTAACAGTTTAAACTCATGAAGATATTAAACTTAAAGAAAATTTATTAGCAACCAACAAATTATATTCTACAATAGCAATAACTAAGAAGTAATAAGATTCGCAATACTTACTAGAATAAGAGTCAACCGGCTCCGGCAATGCGTGATCTAATTCACTAAAAGCACTCTCTCTGTCAGTCTTAGGGAATTGAAAAATATATTCCATGTCATTATTGAGATTTTCAGATAGATAGAAGCATCCAAAAGTTGTGTTTCTTGCTTCAATCTACAAGAAGATGCACAAACAAGTAAACGACGAGAAACTTATGTAAATTGCTAATCTGCATGGTAAGGCAACCTATAATTTTCACAAAAACAAAAAACCATGCCCTATCATAGCTTGTTATCAACAAAAAAACATTCTATTTAAAATGGGAAATCATATGAATTGAGATACATTTCCAATCACAACAGTAATACTAAGAATAAATTTTTAAGAACTTGCTCAAAAATAGAAAGCAATAGAATTGCAAACCAACATTTATTATACACAGTTTCAACTAATAAATATAGTAACAAAATAATTGCTACATGTCGGCAGCTAAAAGGGGAGGGGGAGAAAAAAGATTTGGTAGGTGATTTGTTCAAAAGTTGTCCGTAAGAAGCTGTCGGTCGCTGGAAGTAAAGTCTCGTCGTCCGCTTCGGAAGGACGTTAAATTTACATACATATATAATTTTAGAAAAATATGAAATCAAACTGACCTCATATTTTTCACAGTTTAAATGAAAAAGCGCTCTACCTCAAATCTTGTATCTATCCCGAGGGATAAACACAAGACTTGAGGATGAGGCTTGATCAAATAAAGTAAGAAATATATGACATCCGTTTGGTCTGCGAAACCGTCTTATTTGCCGACAAGTTCCCTTATTTAATACAAAAAATTAAATAGGGTTTATTTTAGGTTGGGTTCGGAAAAGCTTCCTATAAGGGCAAGTCCCCATAGTTAATTACATCTTAAATGACCGAAGTCACCTAAGAAAACTCTCGATAAAAATTAAGGGATATCATCTTCAAAGAAGTCAAAAGGATAGGACTTTTCAACGAAATCGGACAAGAGGTGTGAAACGGGAAATGCTCGA
>NW_018164953.1:388332-389452 GCF_001263595.1 Phalaenopsis equestris | reverse complement strand
TGAGGAATCTAAATGAAGAGAAACTAGGGGAGGCCACAGATCCAGAGGAGAACCTCAGAGACTTCCCAGTCTATCCTATGATTTGGCTTCAGTTTCGAGAAGAAATTATTAAAGTGTTTATCCTGTCAATTTTATTTAATTAGGGCTTATATTTGCGTGGCATTGTCACACAAATCGCCTGGAAGATATAAGGTTTTACGTCATATCTGTCGACACTCTCGGAACCTAGAACGAGTTAGGGCTCAGATCGTACAGCAGAGCTATAAGAGCTATACAAATCGTCCAGCAGAGCTATACAAATGCCTAAAGAAGGAAGATTTATGTTGCGCTAAGCAAACAACCTCGAAATCCTATGGATAGTTGTTTAATTTCTAAGAAAGAAATGGGTTTTGCTGGGGAAGACAGGTTTTGCTGTTGAAGATGGTTGTGCTGCCCACCGCGCTAGCTCCAAGCTCACCGACGTGACGAGTTTAAGTTTTCTAGGGTGTCCAGTTACGATGTTAAATCAAACAACCGTATGGTGAAAGTCTTCTAAACATCCTATATAAAAGAAGACATGCTTAAAGATATATAAATAAAAATATGCAGTACAAGACAACAGTAGGATGCATGTAGAGCAGTAGCAGGTAGAAACATGAGTGGTATAACATGTTGTACAGAAAGAACAGTAGCAGGTGAAAATAGGACAAGTATAACATGCTATACAGTACGGTAGCAGATAGAAACAAGAAAATTAAGTGTTGTAAAATGTAAAGCAAACATGCACGCCCGTAAGATTCGCTATTCCTTAAGTACAACAAGTCTAAATGCATCGCAAAAAGCGAGGTCTGAAAGAAACGTCGTCCGGGAAATCTGAAAAAAGTGTAACAATGACTCATGGCAAAAAACTCGAAAAAAGCGACTCAAGTAAAAGAGAATAAAAAGAATCCTCAAAAATCTTAGAGAAATCCCGAAAGAAAAGAAAAGTAACACGAGTGTCCTGTCCCAAAGCTTCGATAAAACGAAACAACAAAAAAAAGGTTCGGGTGAGGAGGACGGCAAGCACTCGTATGGGGCTAGGCTCAGCTATGTATTTATACTCGAGGGTCCACGAAGGCTACTCGGTCACCCGAATGTATAG
>NW_018164953.1:387014-388150 GCF_001263595.1 Phalaenopsis equestris | reverse complement strand
GTTTTATCAAAGTTTATCAAAACTTATCTTTTTTTTTTTAGAAATTTTTGTTGTCCACGAGTCGATTACGCTCTCAGGCATAGGACTGCCAACAACCTGAGAAGGTTTGTGCCAACTCCCGCTAGACTTATGTCGGTGAAATATACTTTATCATATTATTCATCAAATGTCTGGATCTTGATGCTATAGGATAGGGCATCTTTCTGTTCTATTTTCGGTGTGTCTTTATCATCAACACCGTACGCCCCAAAACGATTACTTGCGACCTTGCTTGATGGTTTCACGTATAGCAAAAGGCTATATGTAGACACTTATGCATCGGACCACCGTACGCCCCAAAACGACTACTTGCGACCTTGCTTGATGGTTTCACGTATAGCAAAAGGCTATACGTGGACACTTATGCATCGGGCATAAGCATCGAAAATCGAACCAAGAAGCAAGAAAAGAAAAGAACAAAAATGGGGTGAGAGAGAGGAGACACCGATCCATCTAAAACACCGAAAAAGGAGAATAGATCAGTCCTCAAAGCTCGTATCGAAAAGACCTGGAAAAGTAGGGGGCCAAGGTCTTTCCTAACAAACATAAAGGGCAAGTTCGCGCTAATTTTCCCAAACCCCAAAGACATAGGATTAATCAAGTCCACAGCATGTTTTTCCCAAATGAGGTTTAAAATCTCCCAAACTTCAAAAGAAAGTGACCTCGGGGAAACCACCATCAATATTTTCAAACTCATACCAAAATCAAAATTCTCCAACTTTCAAATTAATGGATAGCCTCATATATTAAATAAGCACGAAACCTTCCCATAAAGCCACATAAACGCTCACGGCCAGGGTCAGTAGAGAGGAGGAAGCAGCCACCAAGGCTCTCAGCCAAGGCAAGGAACGGGGACAAAAGAGGTTCACGGCTAAAGCAAGGGACAGTTGCCAAGACCCATATCCAAAGGCAGCCCAAGAGATAACAAGTAAGGCTTACGGTTAAGGCAACAAAGGGCCCAGAAAAGAACTGTTAAAGCTCACGGTTTAAGGCAGCAAAGAGCAGCTGCTAAAGCCCACAACCAGAGACAACCAGAGGCAACCCAAGGCACAAGGCCCACGGCTACAGCAATCAAAAGAACCATCAATAGCTACTAT
>NW_018164953.1:381159-383505 GCF_001263595.1 Phalaenopsis equestris | reverse complement strand
TCGCCCCCGAGTCGATTCCATTTGCGGGCGTGGGACTGCCAATCATCTGAGGGGGTTCGAGCCAACTCCCGCTAGACTTATGTCGGTGAAGGATACCGTATCCTATTGTTCATCAAATGTCTGGATCTTGATGTTATAGGATAGGGCATCTTTCTGCTCTATCTTCGGTGTGTCTTTATCATCAACACCGTACGCCCCAAAACGACTACTTGCGACCTTGCTTGATGGTTTCACGTATAGCAAAAGGCTATACGTGGACACTTATGCATCGGGCATAAGCATCGAAAATCGAACCAAGAAGCAAGAAAAGAAAAGAACAAAAATGGGGTGAGAGAGAGGAGACACCGATCCATCTAAAACACCGAAAAAGGAGAATAGATCAGTCCTCAAAGCTCGTATCGAAAAGACCTGGAAAAGTAGGGGGCCAAGGTCTTTCCTAACAAACATAAAGGGCAAGTTCGCGCTAATTTTCCCAAACCCCAAAGACATAGGATTAATCAAGTCCACAGCATGTTTTTCCCAAATGAGGTTTAAAATCTCCCAAACTTCAAAAGAAAGTGACCTCGGGGAAACCACCATCAATATTTTCAAACTCATACCAAAATCAAAATTCTCCAACTTTCAAATTAATGGATAGCCTCATATATTAAATAAGCACGAAACCTTCCCATAAAGCCACATAAACGCTCACGGCCAGGGTCAGTAGAGAGGAGGAAGCAGCCACCAAGGCTCTCAGCCAAGGCAAGGAATGGGGACAAAAGAGGTTCACGGATAAAGCAAGGGGCAGCTACCAAGAACCATAACCAAAGGCAGCCCAAGAGATAACAAGTAAGGCTTACGGTTAAGGCAACAAAGGGCCCAGTAAAGAACTGTTAAAGCTCACGGTTTAAGGCAGCAAAGAGCAGCTGCTAAAGCCCACAACCAGAGACAACCAGAGGCAACCCAAGGCACAAGGCCCACGGCTACAGCAATCAAAAGAACCATCAATAGCTACTATACCTTCTTGGCAAACATAAGAGGATAATTAAAGTGAATATAATTTTTGGGATGGCAAACTTAATCCACCAATAACATTCAAGCCAATCAAGCTTAGCAAGAAGGACCAAATCACACCCAAAGACTTCCAATAGACCTTACAGGTAAGGACCAAAAGGGGAGGCAAAGAGGGTCAACCGAACTGCCAAACCAAGGCACACATCACCCCAAATTAAAATCTGGCAAGATCAAAGTTGAACCACACCGCAAGCTCAAACAAGGTCATCCCAAAGATAAGATCAAGTCCAACAAGATCTAAAACCACAACCATCAAATGGCCAGAATATAATCACCACAATCCAAAACCGAGCCTAGCAAGGGCCAAAACAAACAAAGCCACACCCCAAATCAGCCTTAAACCAAGCCCAACAAGGATCAAAACCCAGCCCAGCAATATTAAAATCCAGGCCTCCATAAAAAAAAAATAAAGTTCTAGCAATTTTAAGCCAAACAAAACCAAGCCGCAGCTAAGGTTCAAATTCAAGTTACAACAAGATAGTCGAAAGAAAACATTTCCATACCCCTGAGACATCAAAATATAGAAACGACACATGCCTTACACAAGAACAACTACAAAATTATTGCGAATCAACATAAATTCATCCACCACACGTATATTTGAGCCAAGACACCGGTGGGATACCAAAATCGAGCCCAGCAGAGGCCAAAACCGAGCGCAGCAGGCGCCAAAACCGAGCCCAACGGGGGCCTCCATAAAGGATAGAGCTCTATTCATTTCAATTCCAAAACCAAGACTCCAAACCCAGCCAAAACTGAGCCCAACAAGAACCAAAAGCCGAAACATAGCTCAACAAGAACCAAAAGCCAAAACAGAGCTCAACAAGAACCAAAAGCCAAGTCCAGCAATTCTAAAATTCAGGTTTCCATTAAAATTAAAGTTCTAGCTATTTCAAGCCAAAACCAAGCCTCCAAACCAAGGAATCACCTGCATATCTAAATATTCCAAGCATGAAACAATTCCAACAGATATTTGAACAGGGGAAATGTCTCATGAGGAGCTAAACCGAGCCCCACATATGTATAAAAAGTAAAGTGAAGTCTCTAGCATTCATTTTAAGTAAGAGCAAGTCATAAGATGCCAAAGCCGAAACCCCAACATACATGCAAGGCCAAATAACCTCTCCCATATCTCATGCTAAATAAAAAATAGATGAAAAGCTTCATAATTCATATCCCAACATGCTTGCAAGAGAAGCTAGAGTTATTTCAAGACCATGTTTCAAGCTTCCTATTCACAATAATAGAACTATGCCACTGTTTCATCTCAAGCAAGTAGAGAGAAGGAGAACA
>NW_018164953.1:370254-381088 GCF_001263595.1 Phalaenopsis equestris | reverse complement strand
AAAGAAGAGGTACCTCCTTAATGCCAATGTAAAGCACTGCAACACCAGAATTCACCTCAAGGAAAAGCTCTCACAGAAATCCCCTTTCCAATCTCCTCACAGCTAAAACTTCTACACTCCTTTTTTTTGTAAACTTTCAACAACCCCAAAATTCCAAAATAAAAAAGGCCGCGCCCCCTGCCCACAGAAGGCGAAGCCACCGAAACATCTCGGACCGAGCGGCCAGTCCAGTAGCAGCGAGGGAAGCACCGGAAAGAAGAGAGAGTTTGCCAATCAAGTGTACCGGAGAGCAAGCTTCCCAGAGTCAAACTACCAAGAAAAGGAAAAAACACAGCTCGGGGAGACTGACACGGCTTCGGGAAGGAGGGCGGCGGGCAGAAGAATGTCAGGCAAGGACGAACGAGGTCAACTTTCTCTCGCATGAAGGAGGAGCTCGGTTGATGGCTTGAGACCGAGAAAGGGAAAGGCCAGACACGTGAACGGGGAGAGGGAAGGGAGGCAGAGCTCGGGTGCGTGCGTTTAGGGATTTAGTGTTTAAAGAGGAAAGAGGGAATTGGTTTTATATAAATTAATATATAAATATATATATATATATATATTAAATTATATGCGATTTATTTACGCGTGGCGTCGTAATAAAATGGGTGTTCTCCCTGGGCAAAATCGACACTCCGGACGGGTCGCTGCAGCCCGTTTTGTCATCCGGGGTCGCTCGGACGACGTCGTCGACAATCGGGTCAAAAACGCGTCAAAATTCAAATTCCACAAAATTTCGACCCGCGATCGATCGTCTCAAAAAGTTTATTCGAGTCTTCGACAGGTAACAGTGCAAGCAATGTGAATTGTGGCGATCGGACGTGTCGACTCTCCGAATTGCGAAGTTTTGTGCGCGGGAGTGCAAATTGTGCAAAAGACCACCCTAAAGCTTAAAAGGTCCTATAGAAATCCCTTTTGGGTTTCCTCATGTTGGTTTCATCCTTCTAAGTGCTAGAAGTTGATACCACACAGGCAAAACCACGAAAGAGTACAGAAGTGGGTTGAATTTCTAAAACAAGACGGGTACCATTTCTAAGGTTCTAAGATAGTCAAAGGGAGATTCCTAAGGCTAGATCCTAAACCCTAAGAGGAAGACTATACCTCACTAAAAATGAGGTCAACACTACACATTTGCTTTTTGATGAACAGACAAAGCATACAAGTGATTACTACTGAAAGGTTTTAGATGGAAAGGTACATCATAATCTCTAATAAATCAATAGATTTAAATGTCCTTGTCGAAAAAAAAAGGATGAAATGGCAAAGCTTCAACTTGAAGTAAAAATAAAGTTAATTAAAATAAAAACAGCTTGCCTCGCCCATTTTTGCCGCTGATGCTCAAATAATTTCAAAATAAATGCAATAATGAATTCGAAGATTAGCCATCCAAGTCATCAGGTCTAACATATGGTTGGGTGCAAAAGGTGCAGTTGCATTTTACACACGTTTCCAAAATTTTAAAAATATTTTCATCAACCCTCCAAAAGCTCATTCTAGTTCTCAGTATTAGAAAGTTATCCAATAAATCTTGTAAAACAGGAAGATACTGTTCTAGGGTTCTTGGAAGTTCTGAAAGAATAAAAGGAAGGGATAGGTAAGTTGTGTAATAACTGATTTTTTAGAACTTTGATAAAAATTCAGCAACTAAAAATATACCACAAGTTTCAGATCCTTTGGATTCCAATCAAAATAATATAAAATTCTACACAAAAAATCGATCAATTCAATATATAATACAATCTATAAATTCTGAATATGTTTTAAGATATAAAAATCAGAAGTTATAAATTAATTAAATCTAATTAACCCTTTCATTAATCCTCCCTAATTCCCTCATTGTTCCAAACCGCCTCCCACTCCTTTTTAATCAAGGATTTCGATCAAATGGCTTTTAGAGGCTTCAATTTTCTTCTTCCGCTCTCGATTTCCTTCTCCCCCTTGCGATTTCATTCCCACTACCTCCCTCCCTCTCGGTTTAGCTCAGCAAAAGGTCCAGGGGAAGCTACGATCGCAGTACAACCCATAGCCGCGAACAGACGGGGAGAGCGACCCACACTGAGCCGCAATTCATGGTAGGGAGCTCGAGGGAGAAATTTGTGAGTGTAAACCCTTCTTTCACGCTAATTTCGGTATTCTCTTCCTACCACACCTCATTTCCCTTGGCCGAAGGGAGCCCGCAACTCTAGCTACAGTGCTGGAGTCAGGATCACGCGCAGATGCACGATAGTGAGCAACGAGTAGCTAGGTTTCTGGGCTTTGGGGTGAAATCGATGAGTACGAAATTCTATTTCACATTATTTGAGACATTCCTTTTCTTCTTTTTGTTCCAATTTTGACGCATGTGATGAATTGTGCATATTATTCGTTTTTGATAGTCTTCAGAGGCACCGAACTTGTGTCTGAAGTGTTGAATGTGGGTTGCAAACTCCATAAGGGCTTTAACATAGAATCAACAAAGATAGGCGAAGGGTTGGGTGAGAAGAACAAGGGGGAAGGAAGTTTTGGCAGCCTCGGAGAAGGGTCGGGTTGCCGAGAAACTTGTTGAGGTACATTTAAGCTAATCAGTTATGTTTTTGATTAGATTACCTTATGAGTCAAGATATTCTGGAATCCTAAGATATTTATAGATTTCAAGTTGCTTACCTGAGGCGTTAAGTTCGTGGCAAGTGTATAGAAGATCGTCGTAGGATGGCTCCATAAATTTCAGGTAAAATAATCTCATTCTAATTTAAAGAAAAATAATTTGATTTACAGAAATCACTTGAATCTTAAAGTTTAATATTATGTTTATACGTCATTAAGAATAACATAAAAGTTACCGCAACGTCCAACAAGTTACTGAAGATTAATAATCTAGTGTCGCAATCGATGTGAGTAATCATATTTCTAAATTTCAATAATCTTCTTTATTTTAAAATATATGTTTGACTTCATATATGTACTAGTTTAGTCAGATTTTCATATTGCCTTTGACATGATAGATATACATAAAAATTATACATGAGATGCATGATATGTATGATATACATAATGTGCAAGATAGACATAATAGAAAAAATAAACATGATAAACACAATAAAAACGTTATGCATGATATGAGTAATATATATGCATGAGATAGAGATATGAGAGATGCATGATGATAGTTACATAGCAGAGTAAGAGCAATGCATGTTAGTAGATGCATAATTATGTCTCAAAATAAGTGTGTTGTGAATAATAAAATAACTTATAGATGAATGCTTATATGTGCATGTTCAGAGGAGTTCACCCCCTAATAGTACAGACAAAGGACGTCAGTGTATCCGCGCGCATAGAGTTTTTCTACCACCCCGGACAATTGTGATATCACTAATCGTTGTGCCGGCGGGATAATATCGACCAGGGGGCAAGTTGACCAGAGCTTACCTCCTCAGATAGTTGTGAAGTTTACATTGTTAACTGATGTGTCGACGGGATAACATCGGTCAAGGGCAGGTATAGGTCTTTCCACCCTAAACAATTGCGACGTATAGATCGTTAATTGTTGTGCCGATGGGAGTCGATATAACAAAATCAGCCACGGTAATGTAAGGTTTTGTTGACGGTAATCTTCACAGAAACAGAAATATATGTAAAGAATAAAAAATAAAAGTAAAGTTAAGATAAATGCAAATAAAATACTAGTGTATGTTCATTTAAAAAAAGATCATTGATACATGCATTAGCATACATAAGATTTCTCATAAAAATAGAGAAGTTTAGCATATTGAAAGATTTCTTATAGAGATAAAAGACCAGCATACATATTGAATTATTTTCCTTGGGTTACTGTAGTTCAAGAGTGTGATTACTCCTGGGTTATATTTAGATAACTCATTATATTGCTTTAATATTATTTTAGGTTTTAGATATCTGAATAAGATGAACAAAAGAATATCAATTATGTATATGAGGCGAGAATAACCATCACAAAGATATAAATTTTAATTTGTTAATTTTAATTGTTTTCTTTAGTGACTCTTTCACGTATTATTTTGAATATTAAACTACTTGTAATAGAAATAAAATAGCAAAGAATTATTTTCCACCGTTTGTAATAGAAATAAAATAGCAGAGAATTATTTTTCACCGTCCGGCTATCTGTTCTCATCTTGTTAACTCCAAGCCTTGGATCGGGACATGACAAGTTGTAGGATGAGTAGAAAGGCGAGAGGAAGGATGTTGGCTAAAATCATGCATGCACGGCGTCAGGACGGTAGAACTCAACAGATTTCTGGTCGTAAATAATAGAAAATAGCAAGTACAGTTATCCTATTAAAAATAGCAGGTAGAAAATGAAATGATTAGAGAAATCCACCACATATTCCTGAGCAAGGTATAGATGCACTACATGTAAAAGGAAGAAGATACAGTACTCCAGAGAGCATAAATAGAGTATACAACCTCCAAACACAATAACTATAATCAACTCTTTCCAATAAAAAAAACAACACATAAATAAATTCTTATTAGAAAATACTCTAATTAGAAATAAGGAAAAAGAAATTAAACCAGAAAAGGAAAACCCCGACTAAATTTGATAATCATAATGAAAATTACCTGTGAGGTCATCATGCACTTGTGGTGCGTTAATTTCGTAACAGACGGAGTCCCACAAAACGGGATTGAATCTACAACCTGGGGAAACACGTAATAGTGGGATCGCATTTTCAAGGGATTGTGATTTTTCGGAAGCTCCTGCTTCATTTTCCCCAGCTAGGAGAGACTTATTTTCTGACGACTTCTAGAATCAGTCTATCACCATCACAATAAAAGCATCGCCTTGTTGTGTCTGAGGCAGTTCAACTACAAAATTTAAGCTCACATACATTTTTTGCAACTCTAAAACAAATGTAAATTCAAAGTCTATGTTGATAGAATAAATTTTCATCTTTTTTTTGGCACAACTAGAGTTGAGCTCCATCTAGGCTAGTACTCTCACGGACCAAGCATCTTACCATCAAGTGTATCACATGTTTTTGCAATTTTTCATACTCGGGTGGTCGCATACCATAGATAAGTTGGTTTAGCAAAAAAAATGTTGAAATGAGATCTATGACATTATGAATCTCCGTAGGTGGTAGCAACTCAGAAGTCAAATTGATAGTTAGGATCAGACAACTCCTTCAACAAGGACTACCCTTTTTCTAGTATTAACTTCTCGGACTCACTACCATCTAGAATAACCAATATCAGTCTTGTTAGAGTCACTCTCATAGGATAATCTTGAATCACTAGCATCTCTCCTTCATCGGTTGGAAACTAGTACTTTCAATTCTCCTCCTGTAGGTCATCACCCTATCTCCTCCACTGCACCCTGCTCAGTAAAAGATAACACTTTTGTTTGGACTATCAAACACAATGTGTCAAAAGTTGTGACACAAGAAGCACTTCCTAGCAAGGACAGATTTAGGAGTGAGAGTTGTCTCCATTTTTTTCTCTAATCTGAACTAATGTTCCTCAAACGGGATCAGCTTAGATGCTCCACTGCACACTCTTACTATATGATCCTAGGAGTAAACTCTTTCTGTAAGGTGTGACAGTCACTTGAAGAGACCTTATTGTTTCTCCACCTTCAAAGCTAGAGTATGTACATCAAGTTGGGATCAATACGGCTACAACTGCACCGCATTACTAATAGACAGTCTCAATTCTCCAAGATACATTGCTACTGTGTCTTCCACCGATTCCACCAACTCAAATTTCAGCATGAGATAACTGAATTCAGTTGTGTGCCCCTCAATAGAAGAATCTCTCTAGCATGGATGGTGAAGTTTTATGAAGATAACCTATCAATGAGAAAGAGAGAGAGGGGTGTTAATTGTGGTGCATCTCCTTTTACAACCTACAGACAAGGAAGTGATTTTTTCCCCCATGTAAGCATAAGCGCTTCAAGTTTCCCACCACAAAAAGGTATTCATCCTCAACTTAATAGCGGCTGACTTGACCCTTCTGTCAGGTAAAATATCTTTATACTCAAAGACCTGTTTCACTATTTGAAGCAACTCAAAGAACTCATTTGAATCCACGCATCCGTCAAAATCCGACAAATCAATCTTCACTCTCAAATCATGACTTCTCCAATATTCAATGTTAAATTTGTCAGGATATTAGTTCTTCATCACTGAAAACTATTTGGTGAAAGAATTTCACTTTCATCCCTCGATCTAACGAGTCACCATTGAGGCTATAGATAACCTCACTGGATTGTCTCCTCTCAAAGACGGAAAGCCTCTGTTGCAGTTGAAGGATTTTCCGTTGCATATCTTCTATAGTAAGTTCTTGGACACGTCACTAAGGGTTTCTCCTTGACAGTATAGTGCATGTTTCTACCGATCAATTTTTCGGCAGATGCAGATTATACATCGAAGTTAGTTAGAGACTTAAATTTTTGTGGTATGTGTCGAGGTGGAATTTTGGAGAAGGTAGAAATGTTAAATTTTGAAAATTTAGGGTTGGGCTTAGGAATTGCGGTACGAATGGATTGGGCATAATTGGAATCTTTTTTTTTTAGATTTTGAATTTGGGGTAAGAAAGACAAATCCCTATAAATTTATGGCTCTGATGCTATAATATACCGTTTAAGGGCTCCTAGAAGGTTTGAAAAAATTAAAAAAAACATAAATTTTCGAATGAGTAAAGAAGGCGGGAAAAAAGATGATGGCTGAAATCAGGTGTGCACAGCAACAGGACAGCATAAAACAGCTAGTTTTCTGTTGTAAACATTTGATAATAGCATAAAATGGTATAATTGTGTTGCATCTCCTTTTACATCCTATAGACCAGGTAGTGATTCCCCCCCGCTCAAGTTAGTGTAAGCGCTTCAAGTTTCCCAACACAAAAAATATTCCTCCTTAACTTAATAGCGACTGGCTTGACCCTCCTATCAGGTGAAATATCTTTATACTCAAAGACCTGTTCTACTATTTGAAGCAGCTCAAAGAACTCATTTGAATCCATGCAACAGTCAGAATCCGACAACTCAATCTTCACTCTCAAATTCTAACTTCTTCTCTGATATTCAATGCTAAATTTGTTGGGATATTATTTCTTCATCACTGAAAACTATTTGGTGAAACAATTTCACTTTCATCCCTCGATCTAATGAGTCATCATTGTGGTTATAAATAACCTCACTGGATTGTCTTCTCTCAAAGACGGCAAGCCACTATTACAGTTAAAGGACTTTTCGCTGCATATCTTCTATAGAAAGCTCTTGGACACCTCACTGAGGGTTTTTCCTAACAGCATGGTGTCTTTTTCTACCGTCCAAATTTTTGGTGAATGCAGATTATAAATCAAAGTTGGTTAGAGGCTTAAATTTTGTGGTACGCGTCGAGGTGAAATTTTCGTGAAGGTAGAAATGTTGAATTTTGAAAATATAGAATTGGGGTTAGGACTTGCGGTATGAATGGTTTGGGTATAATTGGAATCATTTTATTAGATTTTAAATTTGGGGTAAGAAAGACAAATCCCTAAAATTCTAGAGTTTGTAGGGCACTAATGCCATAATATACTGTTTTAGGGCTCCTAGAAGGTGTGAAAAAATAAAAAAAGGGAAAAGTTGTAAGATGAGTAAGGAAGGCGGGAGGAAAGATGTTAGTTGAAATCAGGCGTGAACAGCAACATGACAGCATAAAACAGTAGGTTTCCTGCTGTAAATAATAGATAACAGCATGTATGGCATCTGTCATATTGAAAAGAATAGGTAGACGGTGAAACGGCGAGGTGTGGACAGTAATGGGGACCACCACAAGTTCCTAAGAAAGATACAGATGTACCACTTGCAAAAGGATAAGGATACAGCACTCCGGAAAGCATGAAACAGAATAAAATCTCCCAACATAATAAAAAAAATCAGAAGGCTCTCCAACCAAAAAAAAAACAACATATAAATAGGTTTCCAACAGAAAATATCCTACATAGAAATAAGAAAAAAAAACAAGCCAGAAATTAAAAACATATTTAATTTGATATTCGGACGGGAAATAGTCCATTTAGTCATCCCACACATGCGGTACGTCGATTCCATGATAGACAAAATCCTGCATTGCGGGATCAAGTCCATGACCTGCAGAACAGTGCAAATTGTGGGATTGCAATTACGCGAGATCACAAATTCCAAGAAGCTCTCGCAAGATTTAATATCACATTAACATAGTACTGTCAAAATGGCTCGTTGTTCGCGAACAGCTCGTGTTTGGCTCGTTCGCTAAGTTAACGAGCCAAACACGAACAAAGATTTGTTAGTTCGTGTTCGGCTCGTTTTGGCTCGAAATACTACTCATCGATTATATATATATATATTGATGAGTAATATTTTAAAAAATTTAATTGATGATTACAAGGCTACAAAGATTTATAATAAATTAAAAGTATTAATTAAGAAAATAGAATAAAAATTATTAAATTAGATTCAAATGATGTTTTCATATAAACAATAATTTTTAAATCTTCTCTCAACCCTTAAATTTTATGGCTACGTGATTAGAATTGTCAAAATGACTCTTTGTTCGTGAACAACTCGTGTTTGCCTCGCTAAACAAAAGAGTCGAACACTGTCGGCCATTTTATTTTTATACATCTTTTTAAAAATCTTTTATTTAATTTAACTTTATTACTTCAAATAACTTTATGATTTAAAAAAAAGTAATAATTTTGTGATTTTCAAAATAATTGAAATATGAATATGACCCTTTTTATTTTTTAAAAAAAAGTAACATTTTAATTTTAAAATAGGTGAAACCAAACAGGTCTCACGTTTTAAATAGTTTAGACGAGTGAATACGATACTACAAGTAAAACACTTATCCCGAAGGATAAATATCACTTGTAATAGGGGTTCAATCGCCTAGACTAAAGAATTTGTGACATCCGTTCGGTCTGCGAAATTATCTTATTTGCCGACAAGTTCCCTTACCTAATACGAGGATTAGATAAGGTTTATTTTATCTGGGTTCCTGGTTCCCTATAGAGGCAAGCCCCTATAGTTAATTATATCTTAAATAACTGGGAGTCATTTAAGAAAACTCTCGATTAAGATCAGGTGATTTTGCTTTCGATTTCAAAGTTTAGGTTTTCACGGTTGGACATGAAAAAATCAAATAAGAATGGCTCAAAGTAGGAACAATTATTCAAGGAATCCAAAGAGAAGAAAAGTAGGGGATATCACAGATCTGGGAAAAACCCCGGTGAACTCCCAACTATCGTAATATTCGGCTTTATGTCTTCTTGCATAATATCAGACTGTGCAAATAGCCTAAAAAGATAAGAGGATTTACGCTGTACCGCACGGTAATCTCGGAATCCTAAAGCGTTAAGACTTATAATTGTACAACAGAATTGTACAAAAAGCCTAAAGAGTGATCCTATGAGTTGTTATTTGAACTAAAGAAGGTGATAGGTGATGTGAATGTTTATGTGATGTGAAGATGTTTCGTTACTGCAGATCCACCTGGAAGTTATTCCTCGTCGCGCTGCCCACAATGTTCACTCCAAACTCTTCGTAGTAGCATCTCCTGGTTTAGTTCTGGTTTTGAACATGCACTTAACCACTAGGTTATCCTAAACTAAGGCATAGCATACCAAAGTAACTAAGCATGTAGTGTGAAAGAACAACAACAATGTATTGTACAGTAAAGAGAAAAGACAATACAACATACTGAAAGAAGAGCATAACGTGCGGTAAAGAGTAGTATAACATGCTATACAGGAAGAACAGTAGCAGGTAGAAACAGAACAAGTATAACATGCTATACAGGAAGAACAGTAGCAGGTAGAAACAGGACAATTATAACATGTTGTACAGTACGGTAGCAGGTAGAAACAGAACAAGTATAACATGCTATACAGGAAGAACAGTAGCAGGTAGAAACAGGAAAATTAAATGCTGAAAAATGTAAATCAAACTTGTACGCCCGTGAGATTCAATGTTCCATAAGCGTAGCAAGCCTAAATGCATCTCAAAAAAAGCAAAGTCCGGGAGAAAATGTCATCCAGGAAATCTGAGAAAAAGCGGAAAACTCGAGAAAATCAGCAAAGGAGACTCAAATAAAAGAAAATCCTCAAAACTCCTGGGGAAATCCCGAAAGAAAAGAGTAACACGAGTGCCCTGTCCCAAAGCTTCGATAAAACAAAAAGAAGATTCAGATGAGGGGGACCGCAAGCACTCGTATGGAACTAGGCTCAGCTGTATATTTATTCTCGAGGGTCCACGAAGGCTACTCGGTCACCCGATCGTATAGAACCCGTCAATCGTTTAGAAAGGTGTCTTGAACCTCACTTAGAGAGCTATTTCTCAGCCTAAA
Source organism: Phalaenopsis equestris (assembly GCF_001263595.1). NCBI lineage: Eukaryota > Viridiplantae > Streptophyta > Magnoliopsida > Asparagales > Orchidaceae > Phalaenopsis > Phalaenopsis equestris. Next base: position 370,724 of record NW_018164953.1, on the reverse strand, counting down.
CAGGTATTCGTCAAGCGGACAACCAACTTTAAAACGTATTTTTTTTTAAATTTATGTTTTTAACATACGCACAAATTTTAAACATGCAGAGAAGAGTTATAAATTTTTGTTTCGTAGAAAAGTATGTTTTCGTTTGAAAATGGTTTATCAAAACTTATCTTTTTTTTTAGAAATTTTTGTTGTCCACGAGTCAATTACGCTACTAGGCATAGGACCGCCAACAACCTGAGGAGGTTCGAGCCAACTCCCGCTAGACTTATGTCGGTGAAGGATGTCATATCCTATTGTTCATCAAATGCTTGGATCTTGATGTTATAGGATAGGGCATATTTCTGCTCTATCTTCGATGTGTCTTTATCATCAACACCGTACGCCCCAAAACGACTACTTGCGACCTTGCTTGATGGTTTCACGTATAGCAAAAGGCTATACGCGGACACTTATGCATCGGACATAAGCATCGAAAAACC
>NW_018164953.1:352484-369868 GCF_001263595.1 Phalaenopsis equestris | reverse complement strand
GATGAAGTTAAAATAATAATGAGAAGTCGAGATATATACGAGAAAGCCAAAGTAAAAAAGGGAAGCAACATGCCCAGGTAAGTAAAAGGGGGAAAACCCGATCGAGAAAAATCGGGCAGCATAACGACATAAAAATAGATTTTTTACACCTACAATTTACACAACTATTAAAGTGCACAAGCATATGAATGACAACATCCAGTATTTTCATCAATCTCAAGCATATATGTAACATAGATAAAGAGAAGAGTAAAGAAATTGTGTAAGATGGGAATATGAGCAATGTGAGCCAACTTCTACAAGTGTACAAGCGCAAATTTCATACTCAAGCAGGTATAAACATGGTGTAACTTCACAAGTGCAAAAAAAAATGTTTGTTTTGGCAAGTATAGTTTGATAGACACCTCTTTTGTGCATGAGAAGAGGTGGAGAGTGTGCAAAAATAAAGCTTAGGTGTTATCCATATGAATGGCAATATAAATGCACAAGAAATAAATACATATAACATTTTCCATGAGTGTTTCAAGTAGAGTCATTCCCAAATCCGAAAATTCCATATGATGAAGGTTTCCAAACAAAGCCACATATAAAGCGTTAGCTTGCACATAAAAAGGGCTCCAAAAATCCAAGTATGAGACATATAACTTGCACATGAGAAAAGCTTCAAAAAGCCATGTGTAAAGCCAACCCTTAGCCTACCAAAATACTTAAAAAGCTAAAAGGAACTCTCATATTTTCACATGTAAGGGAAGACTCCCAATGCCATGAATAAAACCCAATACTTTAGCACATGAAAGGTATTCCAAATGTCATGAACACACTTCACATCTTGACATAGAAAGAGGACTTCATAAGCTATATAGATCTTCTTTTTTTTAGGAAGAAAAAGAAATCTCGAAAGCTGCATATTTCGCAAAGCTAACCATATCCATCACATGTGAGCATGAGAAAGAGATTAGAGAGCCATATAAATCATAATGTTGATGTATAAGCAGCATTTCAAAAATTGAGCACACGTATTGAAGCTTAAATGTAGAAAGAGAGCTTCAAATTCTAACTTATATATCATGTGAAAGAGAGTTATATGCCAAATAAGCAATGTTTCAAATTCCTCCCCCCTTTTTATAGCAAAAGGGGGAGGAAGGAGTCACTTGCACTCACCTGGGCAGTGAGCCGAGCTGAGAGAAGCGACAAGAGTGGCGTGGGGGGGATGACGACAGTGGCGTAGCTTTGTCTCAGGGGAGCAGCTCGCGTGGCACGACGTGGAAGAAGACGACAAGGATCGCAGAGGCGTGGGAGGGGAAAGCTGGAGCGTGACTGGAGTAGGTGAAGACAGAGCGCGTGGTGACCGGGAACGACCTTTAGGCAGAGCGACAGACATACGTGGAGGGGACCTCGGGTCGATTTCTCGCGATGAAGGGGAGCGTCAGCTGAGGCGAATGCGGGAGGAAGAGGCGGACGTGGGAGGAAGAGGCGGACGGGCTAGGGCTCGGGGAGTGAACCAGCAAGAAACCGAACAAGCCACAAAAATCCAGCAGCACTTCCAAAAAGGCTCAAGCACACGAGATGAACAAATCAAAGAAGATTTTAAGAGAAGAAATTTTGGCAGCACTTCTCCTTTTTTTCTCAATTTTCGGCCAGCCCTAAGATTCCGCCAGCCCTAAGATCTCCCCGAAATGGGGTTTTTATAGCAAGAGAGGGAGGAGGAAGAACACCATCGCTCACCTGGGCGGTGAGCCGAGCCAAGAGAAGCGACAAACCTCGCGTGAGGAGGTGACGCCGAGAATCGCAGAGGCGTGGGAGGGTAAAGCCGGAGCGCGCTTTTCGCAGGGCGGCAGGCGTACGAGGAGGGGACCTCGGCCGAAGCTTCACGAGGAAGAGGGCTCTGTCGGTTCGGCTAGGGTTCGCGATTTAGGAGGGCTTGGGCCGACCTCGCGAACGGGAAGAAAGGGCGATCGAGCCGTGCGGTTTAGGGATTTAGGTTTAAAGAAAACAAAAAAAAAACGGAATTATATATATATATATATATATATATATCAAATTTCATGTGATTTATCCATGTGCGGCGCCCTAAAAAAAAAAATGGGTGTCCTCCCTAGGTAATTTTGACATTCCGGACGCTTCGGCGCAATTTATTTCTCCGTCAGAGGTCGCTTTGACGAATTCACCGATTTGCGTGTCAATTTTCTCGTGTCGAAAGTATGGCAATATGGATGTCCTTTCCTACTAAAATTGGTATCCCGGACGCGTTGGTGCAGTCTAATTTATTGTCGGAGGTCATCCGGAGAAGTTCGCACTTTCACCCGTCCTTTGGGCTTAAATTAAGTCCGATTTTGTGCAATTTTGTGAACTTTGTGCATCTAGCGTGTGTATGTGACGAAAGAGAGTCGTGACGATGTCTTACTAAGGCTTGAAGTCCTATTTGGAACATTTCCCTTGAATCTTCGCAAAATAGCTCATAACCGCTCATTTATAAGACGATGGTCTTATGTCAAAAATGCTAGACATCAAAGGAAAATAGGAAGTGGTTGGAATTTCTAGAAGGGTGAGTCTCAATTCTAGTTTTCTAAGATGGTCAATAGAAACTCCTAGAGCTAGAACATATGCACTAAGGAGGAGAAGAGAAAACCTCACAAAAATGAGGTCAACAAACACGAACACACTTTTTTAGCTCAAAATATAAACGAGCCGAACACGCTCGCTCGTGTTCGGCTCATTTACACCCCTACATTTACATGCCTTGACTAGGAGTACCAGAAATTGACATTCCTTGTGTGCTGGCAAGAAGTGTCGGTGTGAATTTGGAATCAAAGCTTACAATTAAAAAACTTAGTAATAAATTGAAGAATTCATAAAATTATTCCACCAAAAAAATTAAGGCGAGATTTTAGTGCAAAATGGATAATTCATTTCAAGATAACAAAACTCTGCTGCTCTTATTAAAGTTATGAAAAGAAATCACACATTTTTTTAATCATTCAGCAAAATATTTGAATTTAGGAAGTCCAATTCGACAAGTAGATCTACAGTTATTTGTTGTGAAAGCCCGCCTGGGGCAAGCTGCTGTAAGTTTTAAAGTGAAATAAAAATATAAGATGAATAAAATCTTCGCGGCAGATTCTTTGACAGGATGGCGGTAGGTTTTCATGCAACTGATTTCTTGTTACATCAGTAGCATATGACATTCTAATTACAGAAAGAATCAAATATAGAAATAAGCACCTACATTGACTTGGAAGTATCGTAATTAAGCCAATCATGGCCCATGTTTAATGCCTATTCCTAGCCATGGCCAGCCCACTCCAAGCTACCTATTGGCCATCAATTCAATAGATGACAACCAAAACTACAGAACTAGCATTTAAACAATAGAGAAAAAGGAAGATTTACATACATACCACTTAATTCTTATGTATTTACATAACTATCACCAAAACTTCATTTTTTACATATATCCCACCCTAACTATGCATGAAAAGGTGTATTTCACTTTTTAAGAGTTATAATAGTGATATTTCTGATGTAATATAAAATATTTGGCAAGTATAAATGTAAAAGGTAAATTTTAAGTGTTAGATATGTAAATACAAAGGAATTAGGTGGTATTTATGTAAATGCTCCTACAAAATAAAAAGTTTATATTTTCTTAGGTTGGATTTAAACAATCAAAGCAAGCTACATCGATCGAGGTGGAAGAATTTCTTGGGCATTCACTTTAAGTAACATAATTCAATTGAAGCACTGAAATATATTTTCTGAACTCAATATGTCTGGCCCAAACGATGAATTATTTGAATTTTTAACTAGCCAACGAACAAATTTCCCAAGCATGCCAGGGTGGCATACTAGCAAAATTGAGAAGACTAGAACTATTGTGCAAAGTCCACAATTCCATGCTGAAATCTGCCAACGTAAAAAAGCGAAAATTACAGAAACCTATATTTCTTACATGCAAGAGTACAACATACACTTCTCAAATAATATGTAAGGTTTAAGACAATAGAAGTGCATCATGTAGTGAAAAACCCAAAACTTATTAGATAAAATAAAATTCTTTTCTAAGCAATATAATAGAAAGAAACAGATAACGCTAAACTTTCACATTACCATCAACCGATCAAACTTTGAAATTATCTTCTTGTAATAGCTTGATGAAAGAATACTTGTACCAACTCCATGCTTCACTTGATATCCTGGAAAAGTATACGATAAAAGATAGCATAACTAACAATCATGGAAGAGATGGGGAAGAAACTGCTAAATGAGAAGCAGTGCAAAGTAGAACAGAGCATTACCAATTAATGTTTGATTTAATGGAAAAAGAACATAAATAAGAAAAAAAAAATAACATTTCTCCTTCAAATAGAAACCAGATTCCGTGAATTAAGAAATTCTTTCAAGTATGCACAGTAGATGAAGCACAAGACAAATAAACTGGATCAGCTAAAGCAGGAAAACAATCTTTGTGAGAATTCTCTAAAATAAATTTAATAGCTGGATGCCATCCTTCACCATGCATTCAGTTGAAACTCTCTTCCTCAAAAACTTCAAAAAAAACTAATTTAAGTTGATTGAAAATGCTTAAATGCTTCACAGGTTCATAATTAATAGTTGAAACAATAGATTCTATGGCTATTCAGAACATAATTAAACAAAGACTATCAATATCAGAATATCTGGTGCAGCAGCGAAATTTCAGATATGGAGTTCTCAGTAAAACTAAGAGAAATCAGATCTTAAAGCTATTCCCATGGGAGAAACATAAAGAAGAGGCAATCGCAAACAGAATTATTCTAATCTGCTCATGAAAAGTTGGCAGGCAAACAGCAAAAAAATACTATGCAAGATAATTTGGAGCATATCTATCATCCATCAACACACAAGGTGTGTCATTCATCAACAGCAGACGCTACCACCATTATCATTTAATGCCACCGCATCCCTCATTGACACAGTTCTGTCCCTCACAAACATAAGCATCCCTCATCAATATCAAATCGTCTATACCTTTTCATGCATATATTTCAAGGTCAAACTCATTGCTCGCTCCCTCTAATACAGCTTCATCATCTGCTCCTTAGCCAATCATGTCACTCTACTTCAGGCGGTGTTGTCACTCATCTCATAGTCGGCCAATGTACACGCTCCTCCTCAAATAACTTCACTACTCATTCCGTAGCTAGCTGCCTCATTTGTGCATCAGTATGCAGTATTATATCTTAAGCTAATGACATTGTTCACAACTCCACAAATAACCCTAACAATTGCTCATAATTTAGCCACATCACTCATGTTATTCCATCAGTGCATGTTGTTTACATAGACAACAAAGCTTCATTAACAAATCAACCAAGGTGACTCTTTCAAGCATAAATCACTCTAAAAGAAAAGGAATTGTCGGGCATCCATTAAAATATTAAGCTCATCACTTCCTAAAAGAGTAAAATCTCTCAAACACAAAAAATTGAGGCAATCATATGAAGTAATGTCGAGAAAAATAAGGTAGATAAACTTAACTTCAATTTGATAATTATACGTCATGTTACATAGGCAGCAGTCACAAGAGGATGCCCATGTTGACGTTCAAGGCACAATATTGGTTGAAGAGGCATGACTACTATCTTCCCTTCAATGCTTCATGCATATAGGAGGAACTTAATTTAAAAAAAAAAGAAAAAAAAAGTTACTAGAGGATTTCATTTCTACATTTCTATGCCTCCTTCGCGATCCCTATAAGACTTTTCACCCCTTTGCTAAGTCATAATCTCAACCTTAAAGAATAAGGCCAATTTGACTTGGAACAAACTTTCATGATTCCAAATAAGGGTTGCATGCAATTGCGCTGCACTCAAAACGAATTTAATCAACCCTCAGTGGATTCATTTAAATTCATCCCAAATAAGCTAAGGTTATTAAACACGATTCTAACCAATAATCTTAGAAGATAGTCAAAGTTCTTGAAGAATTCAATTCGACTTTTTTAATATTAACAAGGTTATCATGTGAGGGTTACAACCAACAAATCGAACAGATAATCAAAACCCTCAATGGCCCACTTCTAGCTTTTCTAATATGGACTATGGTGATCATATAAAATATCCATCAACAATTCTGGAGAATGGATAAAATCCTTAGCAGACTCCAGCCAACAATCCTGGGAAATAGTTAAAATACTAGATGGATTTGTCCGCCCTAGGCAAGGCTATGTGACTTTCTCTGGGAATCATGGCCATGCAACAAATCAACAAGCTCAAAGAGGACTTGTTTCTCTCAATTAGCAAACATTACACCACATAAAAGTTGCACGAAAAACTAAAAAGCTCTTCTCAAATTATGACACTTTTTCTTTATAAAAAAAAGCTAAAAAATGTGCCCCGAGATAAAATTCCCATTTTCAAGTTAAAAAATCAATTTTCAAGCCAACCTCAACAAGTGATTTGCTACAAAACTCACCACAATTCAACCAATTGTCAAACCTAAAGTAGGGCTCTTCTTCTTCAAATCAGTTTTCAATGCATATTGCCATATAATTCAATTAATTGTTTGAAGACAAGGCATTATCCTACAAGCTCGAGAATTCAATCAAAACAATTAGCCCATGACAGAGACCCAAATAAAATAAATAAATAACCTAATTTTCTAAGCAAAAACTGGAGGTTTTCATCAGAAAAAATTAACTAAATCATGTTGACACATTAACAACTCATCTAAAAGTTTTTAGAGGGTTCAAAGGCTTTTACAAGGCCATAAAACTAAAGAAGTGTCATCACTTCATACACAAATCAATAATCCAGATGGTCAAGTCCCATGCACTATGGCTTATTGCTCAATTCTCCCACGGCGTGGATGACATCTCTCATTGTAAAGTGTAAGGTTCCATAACCCATCCTTTAACAAGCATTATTTCCCTAACTTAAATCTCCACCTGCAAGTTCTTACCGACAAACTAGAATAGGGGCCTTTTATAGCATGATCAAAAAGGATCTCTAACAAGTTGTACGGTGAAGGATGGCAAAACCCAATGACAATTATCACGGCCACATGAAAATAATTTGGTTCATGACATTGAGGGGAAATCCATGCTAACACCCAAGTAGAGTTGATACCAGAGTAAACAGAAATAACAATAGAAAAATCAAATATTATTATTAATAAAGTCAATATGCAATTACAACTAATACACTTGAGAGGAAAATAACAATGGACTCAACAACCCAACTCAAATTAGCATGGATCTCGGGGTGGTGGTGATCGGCATACGGTTGGAAGGTGGCAGAGTTGTGGACGAGATGGTCAGCTAGCAGAAAACAGCAATGTAGAGGTTCCCCGGGTTATAGACAGCAAGCATGCAGTGGATAACAATGTGGAACAGCTGTCCTTGATGATGGCGGCAAGTGGTAAGGGTGTAGGGCGCAGATTTTGTAGACGGCTGAGCATGCAAAGGGAAGGAGCAAAGGCTGGGGAGGCCGGGACATGCAGGGACAGCAGTACAATTGCAGAAGGGGACAGTAGTGGTGGCCGGAACAGCCCCAAAGCTGCAGGAAGAAAAGGTCTGGATGGCTGGAACATTTGGCAAACAGCTGGGAACGGCTATTCAAATTGTCAATAGCGAGGGGGAATGACGAAGGCAACAATGGGAGATGTAGGGGACTGCATGACAGCAAGAAGGTGAATGTCTGGCGTCAAAACCCGGCAAAGGGAATGGAATTAATCAAGACGGGAGAAGACGGTCGGAAAGTGAAAATTATGTTTTTTATTATTCTACAATTATTATTCACAATTTAAATTAATAAAATAAAAAGTTTTCTTTCATATTGTTGTTTGCTCCTTCTGTATACATTCCCTCCTCTTGTATTTATTTTATTCAAAAGTATAAAACCTCAAAAAATGTTAAAACAACATAATGAGTTATCTAAAAATAACTTAAGAGCAATCATACTTCAAAACTACAATAACTCAAGAAAGAAAAACAATATTCGTGATGGTATGCACAGTAACTGCTCCCCGCTCTTCCTCAATTACAAGCACGAGCAAAAGCCCCCTCGACATTCCTTTTGGCTTTGTATTATTCGCACGATACACATTATTTCCTATCGTTCCCTTTCGTTCAGTTCCTGTGGAAATCTCGTTTTCGTCTCTCCATCAGAATCGCCAACCGCCACCGTGTTCGCAATACACCTCCTAGCGATAAGAAGGCAATAAAATGCTTCAAATGAAAACTTATATGCACTCATTCACACTAACTTTCAAGATGTGTAAATGGCTTCATCACTATATAAATTCTTAAGATAATATTCAATTTGAATATAAATATCTCAAGATTTAAACAAAGCTTTCAAGATGCACTCTTTTCGGCCCTTCGATTTAATTCATGTTTAAATCTGCATAAATTGCATGAAGTCACCAAATGTTCTAGCAAAAATAGCTCAAACACATGAATTAAATGTCTACATATGCTCTAAACAACGTATTGAATGCTCAAATACTAGGTTTGAGAATATTGCACAACGCTTATAGGACAAAGTTGTAGGTCTTAATAACCTAGCCTGATCCCCCTCTTTGTAAGGACTAAAGTTGACGAGTCTAGTGAGCCCTAATAAATGTCCAAATCATGAAATAAGAATTTATAAATTCAAATCACCAACGAAGTCTATTTCTTCTCCTTGTAAGGACGGGATTCAACGTTACTCATATCCGAAGGCTACCGGGAACGAGAAAAACACAAAAAAAGATGCAAACGCCAAAACGAAAGTGAGAGGAAGAACATGAATACTTAGAATGGCGAGAGATGGAAATTCATACCCTGGGATTACACCCCAAAACCCTAAATCGTGAACTACAGTCTTCCCAGATGTCCCTAGGCTTGCCTGCGTGCGACATGGCTACAGTATCCGAGTCAAATTTTTAACAGGATTCGCCTGCCAAGTCATTGAAGTGAGGGAGAGGTGATCGCGAGAAAGAAAATAGGGTGAGGGGAGGAAACTGAAACTTTAGAAGCACTATTTGATCGATCGAAGGAAATAAAAGACGTGAAAGGCGGTGGGGAAGAATAGTAACAGAGGATTAGAGAGAAGGAATAAATTAAGTTTGATTAAAGTTAATTAAACTGAAAACTTTCATATTTTATATGTCTCAATTAATTCATACTTTAAATATAGTGTTTTACAGAGAATTGATCGATTTCATGCGTAGAATTTAATAAAATTACTTCGATCAAATTCCGAAAGAAGAAAATTTTGGTTACTTTTCAATTGATTCGACTTTACCTGATATTATGAAATTTGAGCGTTATATTATCTAATTGAGCCAGCTGCACTCCTTTTTTGTGCAATTCACTCTGACAAGTTTTTAATCGATCGATTTCATGCGTAGAATTTAATAAAATTACTTCGATCAAATTCCGAAAGATGAAAATTTTGATTACTTTTCAATTGATTCGACTTTACCTGATATTATGAAATTTGAGCGTTATATTATCTAATTGAGCCAGTTGCACTCCTTTTTTGTGCAATTCACTCTGACAAGTTTTTAATTTCTTGAAGCCATTACAATTTTCACAAATATTCACTCAAAAATTCATTTTCAACAAATAATTGTTCACAAAGAGAAAATTTTCTATACAAAAGGAGGTATAATAATCATTTTCTAATGACCCGAAATTTGAACTACAAATCAAGTCAAAACTGTTTATTTCTAACCAACTGTAAAAAGTTAGGTTAATTGCCTCTATTGAACCCACTTTTTCAAGATCAACAAGAGATAAAATTAATCTACTAATATATGACAATTCTAGTGGTAGCCTCCACTGGTTATTGGTTGTTTTGATCCTAAGGAGTTGTAAGATTTTTCAAGCCTGGGGGAGCTCCAAAAAAAGAAAAAATCCTATGAGTGGCCATCAAGAAGTATAAAATTGTCCGTGTTCAAAGTAAACTAGAGCCAAAGAAAAATCCCAAGTGCAATTTTCATCCAAAAGTTAATAGTACTTTCTAAGCTCTGGGAGCTTGAATCATAAAAGACTTACATTGTAGTATTGCTTATTTAGCAGTCATCTCTCTCACACTGTGGTCATGATCATCTAAAAACATAAATTGTTACCTCTCTTATGTCATAATCACATCTCTCAAAATTGATATTACAATCTTGTTTTTGTTGTAGTCATGGTGATCACCATCACTAGACTCTTGATGCAAACTTGCTTATGCACAACTATCTCTTTCTAACTTGTGTCACAACTTCAAGTACACTGCAGTACTTATGTTGCTACCTCACTTATGTTATAGACATCTTCACTTTCAAACACAAGTCACAACCTAGCTTGTATTATAATCAACTCCTCCAAAACATATGTTGCAATCCAATTTGTGTTGTAGCCATGTACCTCAAGACATGCACAGCAATCTCACTTATAGTGCACCCATCTCCTTCAAGAATTGCATCGCAACCGCCTTTCCACAGTAGTCGCCTCCTTTAAAACATGCATTATAACCCAAAAGCTCACTCAAGTCGAATGTATCTCCTTCTAGGCTTGCACTACAACCTCACTTGCAATGTAACTATCACCACCTCATAAACTATGTTGAAACCTCACTTTTGTCGTAGTAATTTCCCTTAAGTCTTATTTCACAATCTTGCTTGTGTCATAGCCAACTTCGCTCCATATCTCCATCACAACTTTCACATTCATCATAGCAATCTATGTGCAAGGTCTACACCACAGCGAAGTCTAACAAGATATGCACCATATCCAACCTTATCCAAGATTGGACAACAATCATCTTAACTAAGATTATATTACAAACACCACCAATTATATGGTAGTCTTATTATCATAAACATTTACAATGTTCACAAACAGCACAAGTAGAGGCCTACAATATTTTGTAATTGGTCAAGAGCTACGTGCAGTAAAATCTCTCTAGTTCCTTGAATTAACCACTCTTATTTGTTTAAGTGGTATCTTATCCTGATTTTTTACAAAAAATAATTATTGCTCAAGTAGACCAATTCCCACATTTTTTTACTCCAAGAATTTTTCACAAAAAAAAAAAAAAAAACTTGTATCCCACTTGATTTTATATTTGATTATTAGTGTGTTGTCGCAAATATCTAAGGCAATTGAAGTTTACCATACATAAAGACTCAACTTCACGAGTGCAACAATTATATAGAATAAATAATTTGTATTTTACAAATAACCATAAGATTGGTTAACACCTTGGTTAGATTCTACCGATAATGCATTGTTAATAGTCAAATAAGGAGAATTCTAACAAAATAGTAATCAAAATACAAAAAAGCCCAAATTCATATGTCATTTCATTTAGTGTGGGCAAGCTCGAGCCCATAAAACACAAACTCAAGATCAACTTAAACTTATCAAGCTCATCTCAAGTAATGCTAAGCTATAGGTATTCACAATTCAATGATCTGATTGTGATATGAATCAATATTGGCTCATTAATTTTGACTTGAGTGACAATCAACTAAAAGAAGATTCAACTCAAATAAATTTTTTATCTTATATAGCCCTATTTGGGGTGGTTGTTTCACTGCTTCTCGCTTTATAAAGCACCTGAGGGTGCATTTGGGGAGCTCTATTTGTCGGGCTTTAGGAAAATCACGTCGTAGAAACCATGTTTTCCAGAACTTGGTGGAGGTCCTCGGTTCTATGGTCTCGCCCGCGCTTGAATTTGATTTTATGTTGTTGCCCTCAATCAAATCGAGTATTTACCCACATTATACCCGATTTACCCTTCTCCCTATTCGATCTTCTCTTCGATCTCCTTCATTGCTTAGGGTTTCCTTTCGCTGGTTGAATCTCCTTCATGTATGTTTTGTTGTCTTCGATTATCTTCTATATCTTTGTGATTCTTTTTTATGCGTTTAGATTTATTTGATATATGGCTTTGCTCCTCATAGGATTTTCTTAATGTGATCATCTATGGGCTCGATTCAATTTGTTTTCAGGATTGTATTAAGTGCATTCAGTGCTATGTCCTTGGAATTTTTGGATCGATTCATTGTTTCGAAATTTTTTGGGCTTGCTATGTTTTTGGTGGGAGTTCGGTGGTTTTGGTTAAAGGTGGTGTTTCATTTTTTATGCGTAAAGATGAAAGTTTAGGAGTGGGATTCGTAAATTCCTAAGAATTGTGTGATATGCATGTAGTATCTATATTCGACAAAGGCAAAATAGTCTTTCTTTCAGAAACAACTGCAGCAGATCAATTCAAAACTGAATTATCCAAACATACTGCAGCTGATTCTTCAGGCAACTTTTCATTGAAAGTGTGCATTTTGCATTAAAAGGTAAATCAAGATACAAAATGTTATACAAATCTATGCCCTCCGGGCATTACAAAAGTATGCTCCATCATGTTCTAAAAGGGAAAAAGGAGCATGTGTGCTACATATAGACTTAGAGAAAAAAACTATCTGAAAGGCATGCTTAGCAAAAAAAAATGAGCAGCGCTGTTACAAAAACATGCAACAAAATGAAATAAAACCTCTCTAAAATAAAAAAGGAAGCCTATATCACTGCAACTTCTGTTGGAAGCAGCTTCGCAGTTGCTTCTTCAAAAAGCTGCAGCTATCCCAAATTGACCTTAAGAAGAGTTTTAATCCAACAACAGACATAAATCCATGCATATATGAATTCATACATAAACATAATAGATTGAAATTTGAAATATATATATATATATATATATGAGCATAAATAGAAATTTAAATCCATTCATGAACATATCCCTGTATGCATTCATAACTACATGCGATTGGTCTTCATGACTTCATCCAATCTAGAGTTAGTTAAGTAAATTTCAATCATCACTTATTCCAAAGTTCGATTTGAACCGAGCATGGCTTGCTAGTCAATTTGTCGAGTTTAATTTGATATAGATCGAGGCCAAAGCCAGTACTGTTTTCAGTATTTAAAAAAAAAATAACAGGGCTCAGATTAGTGGTGGCTGTGGCTGGGAGATTTGTCTTCTAGGACACCTAGTCAACTAATTTCCGAACCACTCAGAATTTGCATGATTTCCTCCAAGAAAAAAAAAAGTTCTAAAGAAAATGTAATGAAAGGTTCTTTGATTGCTTAACCCCATGAAAGAATATACTTATAACCAAGCCCAACCTACTAGACTGCACATGTGATTCCAGGAAAACACTTAATATATGCACAAGACACAAAATGGCATCGATTTCAGTCTTGTTACAGAAGACATTGTACTTTTAATTCTGAGGATATCAAGATAGCCAATAAATTAACCATATTATTTATACAACCACTAGCCTGCATATGGTAAAAGAAAACTAAAATTAAAAAATACCAACAAAGAGTACTACCAGGGTAAAACTTATGTGATAAGATCAACATTTCATAGATTCTTTTCAGTCATTTTAATAGGGTTTCAAATACAAAAGGCCGTCCTCATATTTGGATAATCAAAAGATTAGCCATATTATTTGTATACCGTCAAAATTACTGCAAAGGCAAAAAGAATCTTTGTCATGGGTCGGGATTCGGAAACCTCCAACAAATACATCTTATAAACCTACAATAAAAAAATCAAAGGATAATCCCACAAGAAAGGCAGTCCGCCCATAAACAGCTATAGTTTCGTCCTCTTTTTTTTCGGGCAGGGTTAGCGCTTGAACCTAGCGCCTTATACTTTTTCACTTTGTTTCCAACTAATGTGTTATGCATTTAAGCACATTTTACATACGACAATTGCCCCATACCTCCCTACATTTTCATATTAATTATTGTTGCACAACAAGAATGTCAACCCTTAGTGCATTTTCTAAGCTCTACTAGTAATGCACAGAACGAAGCAAGCTAATGATCAACAATTAACCTAAAATTCAAAAAGTTAAAACCTCTTAATCAATGCTCAACGAGAACCACAACAATAGCAAAGAAAAAGGTAAAAACCTTATAAATAAAGTGTTCAATTATAAGAGAAGATCATATATTACAAAATCTTGGAAGATAAAAAACTCAGAGAAATTACAAACATCACAAAATCGTTAGGGCTATTACCAGCTTGTTGGTTAATGAACATTTGCAGCCCAAAATTTGACAAATCAGCTACATCAAGCTGGTCTGAAAAGACAACCTCAGAAACAACACCGGATCCCAGTGGAACAACAACAGCTGCCAGATTGTCCATGCTTCCTCTTTCAAAAGCATTATTTACAATTGAATCAGCACAAGAATGTGATAGTCCATGTACACACCAAGGTATAGTACTGGATCTTAAGTTGTCATCCCATAAAACCTTACAGACATCTTGTGTGGTCATTTTCTCAAAGATTCCATCAGATGCGATAACCAGACAAGTGTCATTTTCACTTATAGATTGCCAATCTGTCACTTCCGGAATGGATATGACACCGTATCTACACTTATTCAAGATAAAAAATAAAACTTTCATTAAAAAATTTTTGGTTGGAAGGCATAATATGAACTATACCCAAAATAGCTTGGAAATTGATAAATCTGATGAAAATATAAAAAATGGAGTACAAGGACATTGAACAGGATAATCAGAACCATATAATGAATATTTTGATAAATTAAAAAAAATATAAAGTTAGCAACTATGATAATGTTAAACAAACTCACACAAAAGCAATAAAAAAGAAGGATATTTTAATATAACAATTTCCAAATAGTTCAAAAGACATTTAGTATGCACACTACTGCTAAAAATAACAAAAGTTAACATTTTGCCCTGCCTAACATATACGTACTAGCTGTAAGCATGTAAGAGAGACCTGCCCCAACAAGCACCCTCCCTCAGACCATTCATATGATCTTCACATACGACATGACCAAATTTTGCCCAATCACCGCAATCTTCCTTTCCTATGCCTTCTACCTGTTTTTACTTCTTCTCATTCTTCAATAAACACTAACAAAAACCCCATCCATTGCAGCCACTATTTTTTTCATTTGCATCTCTGTCTCTGCCTTCTGTTCTAATGCAGCCTATCTAGTATGTTGAGAATTTCTGTAGATCAGCTACTACCTCACTTATATGTTAATCAAGACTTTGTTTACACTATGACTCATTCAGAAAAATAATAAGATGTTTCAAATATATTTTCATTTTGTTAGTGTCATTAATTTTATTTGTAGTGGTGCTATAGAACTTTAAAGTTTGAGGTCGTTTAATAAAAGAATCTTTCATGGTCCATTGTATGAGACTTGGATTATTAAATAAGATGAGCTTTAAAGCTACTCCCATGGGCATTAAGGATTCCACCATTTTGGCGATTTAAGGACCCATCACTTGTTTAGACACTTTGAGAATTCAGCATTAACATTTAGAGGATTTCCTATGTATATTCCTAGTAGTCCTCTTTTTTCTCTTTTATATTAAACAATAACGGAAAAAAAGGTGCTACAGTAAAATTCTTTAATTGAATCAGAAGTTAGTAGGGTCGTCATCGCATCTGGGATCCAAATTCATGAAACCAGGGGTTGTATTTTTTTTCATCTTTGTTTTAACGTATAAGTAAATGATCATATACATTCTGATAGGATGAGCTATTTGAGGTAAGTTAATACTTAATTTTATTGTAGTCTATGCTCATGTAATATCAAGTGCATGCCTTGGTTAATTTCAAAAATAGATAATCTAATAACCAATATTTTTTTACTAGATGAAAAGGAAAAGCTTTTTACAAAGATTATAAAATGATTTCAAGAGAGTTTGATCACACTACAAAGTAGAAGTTATGGATTTATATCTTAAAAGAATAATAACTAAGAAAAAAATTATTACCTCACAACCAAGTCCTGGAAATTGAAAAGCGAAAAAAATATTAAACTTTCAAAATATGTAGTCACATGTTACAATGGAGGAAAAGTAAACTTATTTAATTGATCTAAACCTAATTGAGAAAAGATGATTAGTTCCACTAAGAGATTCATGCATAAATTTCAAGAGAGATCATAAATAAATCATGCACTGGTGAGGAACACTAGTACTGGAGTGAGGAGTTACAAAAAATTATTAAGTGTCGGTGATAAAAAGTTGGGGTGTGGTGAGTCGCCCGTAGAAAACTGTTGGTCGCCGGAATTGAAATTTTGTCGCCCGCTTCGGAATGACGTTTTAATTTAGATATAGATTTAAGTTTAGAAAAATATGAAATCAAACTGACCCCATAATTTTCACAGTTTAAATAAAAGAGCACTCTACCTCAAACCCTGTATCTATCCCGAGGGATAAACACAAGACTTGAGGATGAGTCTCGATCAAATAAACTAAGTAATATATGATGTCCGTTTGGTCTGCGAAACTGTTTTAATTACCGACAAATTTTCTTATTTAATATGAAAAATTAAATAGGGTTTATTTTAAGTTGGGTTTGGAAAAGCTTCTTATAAGGGCAAGCCCCTATAGTTAATTACATCTTAAATGACCGAAGTTACTTAAGAATACTCTCGATAAAAATCAGGAAAAATTATCTTAAAGATTTCAAAATAAGAGGTGTGAAAAGGGAATGACTCAAATTTGGAACATTTATTACAGAATCCAAAGGAATAACTAGGGGATGTCACAGATCCAAAGGAGATCCTCGGTGACTTCCCAGTCTATTCTATGGTTTGACTTCAGTTTCGAGGAGAAATATTCAAGTATTTTATTCTGTCAATTTTATCTAATTAGGGCTTACATTCGTGTGAAACGATCACACAAATAGCCTGGAAGATATGAGGATTTAGGTCGTAACGAACGACAAACTCAGAATCCTAAAACGAGTTATGACTTAGATCGTACAGCAGAGCTATACAAATGCCTAAAGAAAATGTTGAAGATTTATATTGCGCTAGGCAAACAACCTCGAAATCCTATGGATTTTTGTTTTAATTTTTGGGAAAGGAATGGTTTAGTTGGGGAAGACATGTTCTGCTGTTGAAGATAGTTGTGCTGCCCACCGCGTTAATTTCAAACTCCTTGTCGTGACAAGTTTAAGTTTTTTAGGGTGTCAGGTTATAATGTCAAATTCAACGGCCCTATGGTTGTAGTCATTTAGATATTTTATAGGGAACACGTTGAAGTTGTATAGTGTATAGCATAACATTAGAATATGTAGTACAAAAGAAGCAGTAGAGTTTGCAGTAGAGAGAACAGTACAACATGCGGGGTAAAGAAAAAATAAAAAAATGCAGCAGGTAGGTGATTTGCAAGAAAGTAACATGCTATAAACATAAAACAAACATGCATACCTAGAGGTTTGCTGTTCTTTAGGTGTAATTGATGCAACAGGTAAAAACTACAAGCAACAAAACTTGAGGAAACAATGCTTTATATAAACGAAAACAAAAAATAAAGAAACATCGTCCAGAAATCTCGAGAAAGATTCCAGAAATCTCT